>NC_056737.1:865675198-865765198 GCF_019279795.1 Protopterus annectens | reverse complement strand
TGGAAAACAAATACCACACCGAGACTTCCATAACGTGTGGTTAACATGTTTAGGCCCAGACCAAGATGTCCCTGGATGTCAGTTCTGCAGTCTGTTTAAAGCTAGGACCAGCCACCGTAGAGCCGAATTTGTAGTTAGACATTTTAAGGAGAGTCCTTCTCAATACGAATTGGTGTTCGTCGGTCCGCCTCTCATGGATATCCCCAAAATGAGAAAAGACAAAGAAAAGGACAGACCACAAAAGGTTAGACCTACAGACGACTCTAAATTGAAGTCAGCCACTAGCACAGTGGAATCCAGTGAGGTGCCTACGCAGCCCCTGATCACAGCCGGACAGCCACCGGCTTCTGAAGGTGTATTCAGAGCTCGACATTTGTATACCAAACCGACGACAGCTGCAAAACCAAAGCCAAAAGCAACTTCTAAAACTAAAGAACCGATGCATGAGCCATGTGCACAGGCCTCTATGCCTAAAAAACAGATGATCAAAATGGCTGAAGACCTTATTACCTTGTTCAGGGGGTACCCATCCCCCTCCTGATAAGAGGCCTAGGCAAGGCACTGATTATGAATCTTCAGATAAGGTTTCTATTTCTTCTGATTCCTCTTCTGATCAGGAATTATCTATACCTCCCTATGAGGATTCTGATGCTGAGGAGTCTATTCCATGTGCATCTCCTCTTGAGGATTATTCATTTGAAGAAACCTTGCATACTTTGAGGGAGCATTTTCACTGGGAGAGTCAAGACTTCTCAATCAAAAAAGAGGCTCAGGGATTTCCTTCTTCTCCCTCAGCACAGGCCTTTAGCCATTCCCCCTGTTTTAGACATTGTGGATGATGTGTTTTCGGAGTCAAGCTTGTCCCCTGACTCCTTACCTCCAGCTCCCAGTAAGCCTGATAGATATTACAGGGTCCCTGACTCACATAAATTTCTATTTAGAAACCCTGCTACTGATCCTGAAACTATTTCACAGGGTCCAAAGGGAGTTAAGGCCTCAACAGCAAAAAATCCTACCCCTTCTGACAGAGATTCAAGGGCACTGGACAGATGGGGAAAAAAGGTTTATACATCTGCAACCTTGGCAATCAGGGCCTTAAACTGTCAATTTCATATGCTTAAGTACCAACAGCATGTTATGGGATTGCTGAAACAGAAAATGATGTTGATTTCATAATGTGCAGAAAGTAAAGAGTTGCAGGAATTATTGCATGCAGCTGAACAAGTTGGAAAGCATACTTTGCAATGTGGTTTTGATTCCTTAGAGGCCTCCTGCAGGGCCGAACTTACTGGATCTGTGATTATGAGGCATGCCTGGTTAAAGGAACAAAATGTACCTGATCATGTTAAAGCTAAATTGCTAGATGCACTTTACAGCATGATTCTCTGTTTGGTATTAAGGCAGAAGAGGTTTTAAAGAAAATGGAAGACAAAGCTAAGTCCATGCAAACTGTTAAAGACTTCTTACAAGTGCAGCCACCAAGATTCAGTAGGCACTGGCCTACCAAAAATCGGTCCTTTCCTGTGTCAGACAGAGCTCAAAGGGGCAAATCCAGATGCCGTAAGGGTTCCAGATACCAGGCTCAAGATTCATACAGGTCAAAGCAATGGGGCGCTTCCACCTCCAAATCTGGAGGACATAAAGCGCAAACCTACAGAAAGCAATCCCAATGACTTCCCTCTGCCTTCACCAAGAACTTATCTTTTGGCAGCACCCACAGGGGGGAAATTAGCACTTTTTGCTCACAATTGGCAGTTAATAACCCAGGACAAGTGGGTACTAAACATCGTATCACAGGGATACAGATTCCATTTCCACACTCTGCTAATGGCAAATGGTTGACCAGATCTGACAAAAAATCAATGGGCAGAGGCACAGAAACAGGTTATGTCCTTCATGGATATGGGGGCCATTCAGACAGTACCAGAACAGGAAAAAGGACAAGGTTTTTACTCAAGCCTGTTCTTGGTACCCAGAAAGGACAAGGCCTGGCAGCCAATACTGGATTTATCGATTTTGAACACATACCTGGACATTCCAAAATTTAAAATGCTGACTTTGCAGCAGCTTCAGCCCATGCTGGGCAAGATTGCTTGGCTGGTGACTTTAGACCTAAAAGAGGCATACCTGCATGTCCCAATAAGACAATCGTGCAGAAGATATCTCAGATTCAAGGCTGGCTTAATGCGTTACCAGTTCTCTGCACTGCCCTTTGGCTTATTTACTGCGCCCAGGGCCTTTACAAAGTGCCTGGCACCAGTAATTGCATTTTGCAGACAAAGAAGTATACAAATATATCCTTACTTGGATGACTGTGTCATTCAAGCAGAGAACAAGGACACTCTTCTTCGACACTTGGCGTTTGTGAAAATGCTTCTAACATGCCTAGGGTACACAATAAACGAAAAGAAATCACAACTAGTACCTTCTCAAAAGATAACATTCCTGGGTGCAAGCTTAAATACAACTGCCCAGATTGCTTACTTCACGCCAGACGAGCAAAGGCAACTGAATACTTCAAACTGATGGCAGCAAAAACCCAGTCTTCTGCAAGGCAAATTCTGCAGGCTCTGGGCTTCATGGAATCCTGCATCCTACTGATTCCATATGCAAGACTGCATATGAGGAGACTTCAGTGGTACCTAAAAAGTTTATGGAGTCAACATTCTCACAGTTTGGAAACAATGATTCCTCTCATTCCCTGCCTGCAACAGGAGTTTCTATGGTGGGCAAAGGCATGTCACCAAAACATGGGACGGCCATTCATTCTACCCCCTGCCAGCCAAACCATAACAACAGACACATCAGATTATGCCTGGGGGGCCCACATGGCAGGAAGATGCATTCAGGGCATATGGTCACCAAAGCAAATGCATCTGAATATCAACCAGAAAGAGATGCTAGCTGTTCAAAATGCCCTAACAGCCTTCAAGGACTTACTTCATCCAGGACAACTACTGATAAAGACGGATACCACCACAGTCATGTGGTATATAAACAAGCAAGGGGGCACACACTCATACCCCCTTTGCAGATTAGCTGTGGCACTGTGGAACACAGCTTTGACCTACCAAATACATCTTCAAACTCAATTCCTGCCAGGAAAACAAAACACTCTGGCAGACGATTTAAACAGAAACCTTATGGATCCTCACGAGTGGAAACTAAATCCACTCAGCATGATAACAGCGAAATGGGGGAGCCCAGACATAGATCTATTTGCCTCTCCTCAAAATTATCAATTGAAAAGATTTTGCACAAGGACTTATCACAGACAACCATGGAAAGTGGACGCCCTATCCTTCAGTTGGAAAAACCTATCAGTTTACGCCTTTCCTCCTCTGCCTCTTCTCCCCAAGGTCCTCCTAAAAGTCAGACAAGAGAAACCAAAGATGATACTAATTGCCCCGCCAATACTGGTACCCAATCCTAAGGAACTTGTCTCAGTACCCAGCTTGGACCTTGCCTCAAAGACCACAACTACTGTCCCAGCAAAACAATCAGATCCTGCACAATCAACTACAGACTCTGAAACTGGCAGTATGGCTGATCAAGTAGTCATACAAACAACTCCTCTCAGTAAAGCTGTGATGGATGTGATTTTGGAAGCCAGAAGGCCTAGTACTAGAAAATCTTATGCTGACAAATGGAAGATTCTGTGCTTGGAATCAAGCACAAGGAACTGATACAGCAGAACCAAATATTCCTCAGATATTGCAATACTTAACTGAGATGCTTGACAAAGGCCTATCTTTCTCATCAATTAAAATCCATGCCTCTGCCATTTCGGCTCACTACAATACAGAGCCACCAATCTTTTCTCATCCTTTACTAAAGCAGTATCGTAGAGCAGCCAAAAATTTAAGGCCTCCTAGAAGATCACCATTGCCTGCATGGGACCTCAATTATGTGTTGGAAAAGCTCACCCTGCCTCCATTTGAACCAGCTGCTACCGCTGATATAACGTTCTTATCATAGAAAACAGCTCTGCTACTAGCAATTACTTCAGCAAGAAGAGTTTCAGAGCTACATGCCCTCATGGCTATAGAGCCTTTTTATCATATTTTACCCAGACAGGGTATCTCTGAGGACAAATCCTACTTTTATGCCTAAGGTGGTTTCCAGTGTGGCTCTTAACCAAAGAATTAATCTGTCATCCTTTTATCCAAATCCGCAGAACAAGGGGGAGAGAATTCTGCATTCCTTGGACGTGCACAGACAACTAAGATTCTACTTAAGCAGGACTAAAACTCTAAGAAAAACTGAGCATTTACTAGTAACATATGCTGCAGGATCAGAGGGCAAGACTATTTCAAAGCAGACATTTTCAAAGTGGATAAGCCACTGCATCCGTTTCTGCTACTTACACCATGGTAAACCTGTGCCCAAGGGCATTAGGTCTAATTCCACCAGAGCTGCAGCTACTTCAGCAGCCTTTCTAAGGGGAGTACCAACCAAAGACATTCTAGAGGCTGCTACTTGGAGTTCTTTTCACACCTTTACAAAGCATTATCATTTGCCTCTTTACTCTAAATCCAGAGCAGGCTTTGCCACTGCAGTTCTGCAGGACCTTATAGCCGCTCCTAATGCTGTTTAGCTCCAGCCCCCCAACCATAGCTTTGGGATTCTACCCAAATGTAATGACTGCAACAGTGAAACACGAAGAACATTGTACAGTTGTGTACACTTACCATAAATGTAGATGTTCGAGTCTATTCACTGTTGCAGTCCAGGTTACCCTCCCGCCATCCCCCTGTCATTCTGGAGTTTATCTTTCCTTCTCTATCTTCTGCAACCAATGTGGTGTATTTGCTTGTAGATGAAGTTAAAGTTTATATTGATGCATGTGTATATATATATATATATATATATATATATATATATATATATATATATATATTTTTTTTTTTTTTGCTACCTTTTTGGGGGCACCTGACATTGGGGGCATGAAAAACTAAAGAAAATGGCGTTGGCTGCATGTTTTATACCCCTGACGACCTGACGTCATGGAAGAGGAGACAGCAACCGACGCAGGACCCAAGACTTTGGAATTCAGGCCGACTGAGGGCAACCTGCCAGCAGATTACCCAAATGTAATGACTGCAACAGTGAATACACTCGAACATCTACATTTATGGTAAGTGTACACAACTGTACTTTGTCAGCCCTGCGGTTGGGTCTGGAGCTGCTCTGCAGGCACCGGCTTCCAAG
Organism: Protopterus annectens; assembly: GCF_019279795.1. NCBI lineage: Eukaryota > Metazoa > Chordata > Ceratodontiformes > Protopteridae > Protopterus > Protopterus annectens. The sequence goes on along the minus strand of NC_056737.1, from coordinate 865,759,987 downwards.
GAGGCTTTTCGGATAACCAATGCCAGACAAAGACCGACGGCCACGCCGCCAGCCACAGGCGCACCCAGGCCCATCAAAACACTGAGGCCTAAAAGCAAGGTCACTCCTAGAAAAACTCTTACCACAATTCCCAGTCACCATCTTCCTCAAGCCCAGCCTGCTTAGTCACAACAGCTTTTTAAGATGGCTGAGGATCTGATCATGCTCATCTGAGGTAATCAGACTACCCCAGGCAAAAGAAAAAGGGTCTTTCCCCAGAGATTCTCTAAGAACCTGACATTGAAGAATCAGACTTTCTGGACTCAGACAGTGAACAGCAGCCTCTTACTACCTTTGAGGATTCTGATGCAGAGGAATCCATCCCATCTGCATCCCCGTTGAGGACCTACTATTTGCAGAGATCTTACATACCCTCAGGGAACACTTCCATTGGGAAGCTCAGGACTACCACCAGTCTAAAAAGAGACTAAGAGAGTTCCTGCACCTACCCTAGCATGAACCCTTAGCCATTTCTCCCATTTTGGATGTGGTAGAGGATGTCTTTATGGAGTCTAGCCTCATCCGTGATGCCCTGCCTCCTCCACCCAGAAAACCTGACAGGTATTACGGGGTGCCAGACACCCACAAATATTTATTCAGGAACCTTGCAGCCGACAAAGAGGTCATCACCCAGGGCCCCAAAGGGGCTAGGGCCAGTTCCCCCAAAAATCCAATACCTTCTGACAAGGATAGTAGAGCCCTAGACAGGGTAAAAAGGTATACACCTCTGCTACCTTAGCTAGCAGAGCTCTTAAGTGCCAGTTCCATATGCTTAAATAAAAATATTAACAACATACGCTGGAGCTATTAAAGCAGAAAATTTCCTCCCCAGCAGACAGTTCAACTTCCAGAAAACTGGGTGAGCTCTTACACTCCAGCTCTCAGATGGCAAAGCATTCCCTCCACTTCGGATTTGGTGCTCTGGAAGCCTCTAGAAGGGCTGGTGTTTTGGGGTCAGTCATTAGGAGACATGCATAGCTGAAAGAGCAGCCTCTGCCTGATCATGTTAAATCCAAACTCTTAGATGCTTGTCTGGATCTAAGCAGAGGAGGTGATTAAGAAAATGAAGGATAAGCCCTAGTCAATGCAGACAGTAAAAGATTTCTTCCGGGTGCAACCTCTCAGATTCAGCAGGAACTTTCCCACCAAACACTGGTCCTTTCCTTCCCAATCCAAGCCTGTGTAAAGGAAAGGGAGCAGAGATAGACCCCCCAGGCAGCAACTACAAGGCCAGCAGAAGCCCAGACAGTGGACCTCTACAACCCCCAGGGCAGAGAGTTCGAAGTCCACTCCCTACCCTAAGGACTCACAGTGACTCCACCTCTGCTCCACAGCCCCCCCCCCCCAAAGGTTAGGAAGAAGGCTATCCCTTTTCAAAGACAACTGACACCATTATTTCTCAAAGATACAGATTCTCATTCAAAGAGAACCCAAGCTTAACAGGGTACTGACGATTGGATGGGAGAAAGGAAATTCACCCCGGGGATCACATCAGTCACCCTGCTAGTCAGGGGTCCAGTTAAGTAAATAGTGTGGGAAGAAATAGCCAGGGAATTGTTATGGCTAGGCATGTATAGGCCCTAGGGCTGATAGCCTAGTACCAACCTATGAACCTACCCAGACATACCATCAAATCACCAGGCAGAGGCCCTCTGCCAAATTCAGAAAATCTGTGCTGAAGGAGCAGTGGAGCCTGTACCTCAGGAACAAGCCGGAAAAGAGTTTTATTCAAGATTGTTCTTGGTACCCAGGAAAGAGGGCAATTGGCGCCCTATTCTAGATCTATCCACACTAAACCTTTTCCTGCTAGTGCCAATATTCAAAATGCTTACCCTCCAAAAACTCTTGCCCATGCTAACTCCAAATGCCTGGCTATTCACCCTAGATTTGAAGGATGCCTTTCTCCATATCCCTATAAGGGAATCCTGCAGAAGGTTTCATCTGAAGTAGGGGAGTTCATTTGTCAGCAACCTGTGGGTCTTGGATCCGAAATCGGATCCGAGCCGGCAACTTGTTTCAAGCTAATGGATCCGAGCTCCTAGCTCCTCCCTTCACCCATAATGCCCTGCTAACCCTCCATGACCTCAGATCTAGTTTGCCGCGCTTGTGGATAGCTGGATCCCCTTGAGCTCAGCAAGTGAATTGACAGATAAGTTTATTTTTCTGTCAAACTTTCCTTTTTTGTTTCAAATTTTAACGTTTGTAAGTGTTAGGTACCCTTTAGTATAAAAATATATTTCTTTAATTAGTTCCCTCCCTTCGTTTGGTCGTTAGTGAGTGTGTGTGTGTGTGTGTGTGTGTGTGTGTGTGTGTGTGTGTGTTGTGTTTTTGGGGCCTGTGTGTTTGTGTAGTTCTACCTTTTACTTTTAAGTATGGCTGAGGCCCCAAAAGCCATTTTTTCGAAATGTACCGAGTGTGGCCATAAGCTCTCCCCAGCTGATGGCCACACTCGGTGCGTTCGGTACCTTGGGGTTGAACATCTCTCCTCAGGCTGTACCATTTGTGCAGCGTTCAACCCCAGGGCACTGAAAGAGCGGAGGTCGAAGCTGGTCTTGGCGGGACTTTTACCCCTGGACTCAGCTCCGACCTCCACTGCTCCCGTGGCTCCACCACAGCCTGTGGTTGCTGCCATTCATGCCCCCCTTCCTCCGTCCAGGACTCAAACTCCCGCTAAAGTGTCGGAGGACAGGGAGGCCAGGAGGGAGAAACGGAGGGAGAAGCACCACAAGCGGCGGGCCGAGACCTCCGTTTCGGCCCCGCCAGCTAAGCGGGCTTCTCCCTCCACTGCTCCTAGGTCTCCTCCTCCTCGGCTCCGATCTCCTTGTTTCTCCCCGGGGCCCGAGGAGGAGGAGGCCCGATCTCCATCGAGGCGGCATTCCAGGCCTGAATCGGTGACCTCTTCGAGATCTACCTTTAGTTTATCCGATGCAGACTTGGACCGGATGATGCGAAGGTTCATCCAGGCCCAGCTGCAGATGGGAGTGCTCTTGCCTCCCCCCCCCTTCGGGGGGGTAGCTCGACACCTTTTTTCCACCCTATTGCTCCTTCTCCGACCCGCTATCTGGGTTCGGAGCGTTCGGAGCCGAGCAGCGTTGGAGCCAGGGGTGGGTCGGCGCCGACAGTACTCGGTACTTCGGATCCGACCCTGCCCTCGAGCCTGTCGGATCCGACCTCTCGGAGAAGTGGCCCGAGCTTCAGATCTGAGGGATTCAGTGTGCCTTCGGCTCCGTCCAGGTCGGAGCGCACTGGTCCTTCGGATCCGATGGTCTCGGCGCCGGTTCTGATCCCTTCATCGGAACCGAGTGGGAACCAACTTTCAGATCCAAGAGAGAGTGGTTCTCCCTCGGCCTTTGATGTTGTGGAGAGGGCTCTGTTGAGAGCATCCGGACCCCCGGTCCTTGTTTTGGCTCCTCCCTGCACTCCCTCTCTGCTGGGCCAGGCTTCCATCACCCGGCCAAAGGGACAGCCTGTTTCAATGTCACAGATGGTTCCATTGGAACAAGATGTTGCTGGCGAGGCCTCCTCGGACAGCCCCCCTGAGGAAGTGCCCCGCAAGCATAAGTGCAAGAGGAAGCACGTGGACTCCCCTGAGTCCTTAACCGAGGACACGGACTTGGAAGAAGGGGAAGGCTCCCCAAGATCGCCCCCTGAGGATGTCTCCTTTGGAGACATCATGGAGATGCTGAAGATCAGAGGTGGGTGGTCTGCCCCCAAGTCTTCCTCCGACGAGTCCGTGTTTCTGGAGGCATTCAAAGCAGGCCCGTCTACCTCTTGGGTGTCCCCTCCGGCCACCCCCTGGTGGACCTCATCACCACCAGGGCGTGGAAGGATCCGGACACCGTGGAGCCAATACCAAAACACCCGGACAAAATACTTAGCCCCCCTTCAGACCGATCACACTGGAGTAAGGGCCCCCCCGTAGATGCCATGTTGACGGCGGCAGCCACGAAGAGGGAATTAGCTCAGGATTGCCCCTCAGTCCATCCACCGAGCAAGGAGTCCCGCTCGATGGACCGCTTAGGGAAGCGAGTTTTTAGTTCAGCGACCTTCTCGGTAAGGTCTCTGAACTATATGGCACATGTCATCAGGATGCAGCGGGATCTTATCAAAGAATACGTTGCCTCCCCCCTGAGTCCATGTCGGCGGATGACAAGCAATTGTACTCCACCCGAATGGCCACTCTGAGATCAATTTCTAATACTTCTATGCGGCTATTGTCCCACACCACAGAGGGAGCCGCTAGGGCTAGCGGAGCAGGCCTAGTCATGAGACGTCAGGCCTGGCTCCGTCATTGTGACTTTGCGGAGCCTTTTAAAGCATCCTTTGCGACCGCCCCCTTCGATGGTTTTGCCCTGTTTGGCAAAACGGTTTGCGAGACACTTGTCCAGAGCAAAAAGGATGGGAAGACGTTGTCTGCCGTCGGAGTCCGCTTCTCTGCTCCCCAGCGGTCCTTCTCGAAGAACCAAAAGGGTCAGAAGAAGATGTGGTTCTGGAAATCGCAACATTCCCAACCCGCTCCGGACAACCAGTCCTACCGTGGCAGAGGAGGACAGGGAGGACGCCGCCCCAGGGGCAGAGGGGCTCCGAGAAACTTTGGGTCCAGAGAACCTTTCTCTGAGCGGCCCGCGCAGCAGCCCTGAAGGGTTGCCCGGCTGCTCCACTCTGGAGGCAGTCTGGGGGGATGCTTCTCGGAGCACCTTGCAGCATGGGAGTCCATCACTACAGACCACTGGGTGCTTCGCATTATATCCAGAGGGTACAAAATACCATTACTCCATGTCCCCAAACTCAAAAACCTCCCCGATGTACCACCTGATCAGAGGGAGGCCACAGCTGCAGAAATTCAGCAGCTGCTAAGAAAAAGAGCCATCCAGCCCGTCCCCCAAGACCAGCTCAGATTAGGGTTCGACTCCAGGTTCTTTTTGGTGCCAAAAAAGACGGGGGACTTGAGACCGATTCTAGACCTTTCCCGCTTGAACCTGTCAGTAACCAAGGAAAAATTCCGAATGGTCACTCTTCAATCTATTCTTCCCCTTTTAAGGGAAAACCATTGGATGTGCTCTATAGACCTCAAGGATGCGTACTACCACATTCTAATGGACAGACGATCCAGGAGGTTCCTCCTCTTCCAGCTGGGAGCCAGTCACTATCAGTTCAGGGTCCTTCCCTTTGGCCTCACCACAGCCCCCAGGGTGTTCACCAAGGTATTAGCAGTGATTGCAGCCCACCCGAGACTCCAGGGAATACAGGTCTTTCCGTACCTGGACGACTGGCTCCTGACTGCCTCAACAAGGCACCTACTTTGCTCAGCCAGAGACTTCTTTCTCCGCCTAGCTCCACAATTAGGCATTACCATCAATGTCGACAAATCTCTTCTGGCCCCAACACAAGTCATAGAATTCATAGGTGCCAGAATAAACACCAGAGAGCTACGAGCCTTCCTAACCTCCGAGAGAATCCGGAATTTGCAACTCCATGTGCGGGCCATCCTCCAATCAGGGACTTCTCCTGCGGAATTGGTCTTGAGGGCACTAGGCTCCATGGCGGCAGCGATTATGCTTCTTCCATGCGCCCGTCTGAACATGCGGGTACTGCAATGGACACTTCTAGTGCAATGGTCCTTTCTATCCCTTCCTCTGCACCACCCCATTGCTATCAGCAAGGCTTGCAGGAGGGCTCTATTATGGTGGCTCCAAGCCCCGGACCTCCATACGGGCCGTCCCTTCTGCACCTCTCCCCCTCTCGCCACGGTGACCACGGACGCCTCCCGCCTTGGGTGGGGGGGGGCATTATTCAGGCAGGACAGTCCAAGGCACGTGAAACAACACAGAGACCTCCCTGCATATCAGCGTTCTGGAGATGAGAGCGGTGCTGTTCGCGTTGCAAGCACTTCAGGATCTCCTCCCCATAGGAACGATTGCGATTCAGTCGGACAACATGTCAGTTGTCTGGTACATCAACAAACAGGGGGGAACCCGATCTTACCCCCTATGCCGCGAAGCCATGAGAGTATGGGAATGGGCGATCTCCACCAACTGCTTTCTCATTGCAACGCACATTCCGGGATGGACCAACATCCTAGCGGACAAGCTCAGTCGCACCCTTCTTACCCCGTACAAGTGGTCTCTCAATCCACTAGTAGTGAAGTAGATATTCACAAAATGGGGGCAACCCTGCTGCGATCTTTTTGCGTCTCCATCAAACACCAAATGCGACAATTTCTTCGCTCTAATCCCCCCTCCAGGAGAAACTCCAAGAGACGCTCTGGTGCATGCTTGGCCACCCGGTCTACTTTATGCCTATCCTCCGCTACCCCTGATGCTGCAACTCCTACAGAAAGCCTCACGGTTGGGGAGCAGGATGATCCTCATTGCCCCATTCTGGCATCGGCAAATTTGGTTCTCTTACCTGTGGTCTCACCTTGTGAATCCTCCTTGGATTCTATATCCCACTCCGGATCTCATCTCCCATCCGTCGAACTTACCGACCCCAAACCTGGGCAATCTCAAACTAACAGCTTGGTTGCTCCAGTTCCACTCCTAGTTAGGACTCCCGGTATCTCTTCACCAGTCAAAGCCATCCTTGTGGCAGCGCATAAGCCTTCCACCAGGAAAGTGTACCGCAGTAAATGGAAACGTTTTTCCATCTGGGCGGAACATCATGATCTAGATCCCTTTACGGCTCCTCTTCCATCTGTATTAGACTTCCTAACCGAAGTCTTTCAGGAAGGCGCTAGTTGTTCAACTGTCAAAGTGCAATTGGCAGCCATATCACATTATCATGTGGGACATGATACAGGGCCTTTGATGTCGGCCAAGTTGTGTAAAACCTTTCTCAAGGGCACCTTCTTACTTAGACCCCCTATAAAGGAAGCCGTGCCACCATGGGATCTTGCATTAGTTCTTCAAGCCTTGACTGCTCCACCTTTTGAACCCGCTGCTTCAGTAGATCTCAAATTCCTGTCTTGGAAAACAGCATTCCTTGTAGCCATCACTTCAGCAAAGAGAGTTTCGGAACTTCAAGCTCTTTCTGTGAAGCCTCCTTATTTGATCTTTCACCCAGACAGAGTGTACCTCAAGATCAATCCCTCTTTTCTCCCCAAGATAGCATCAGAAACCAACATAAATCAATCCATAAATTTACCGGTTTTCTTCCCTAAATATCAGAATAAGGGAGAGTACTAGCTGCATTCATTAGATGTTCATAGGCAGCTTCGTTTTTATACTCATAGAACAGCTGGCCATAGGCAGTCCGACCAGCTGTTCATTTCCTTTGCCAAATTTAATTTGGGGAAAGCAATTTCAAAAGTATCTTTATCACGCTGGATTTCTCAATGTATCCTATTGGCGTATCAAGTCTCTGGGAGACCCGCACCAGAAGGAGTTCGTGCTCATTCCACCCACTCTATTTCTACTTCTGCGGCCTTCAAGTCTAGAGTTCCATTGGATGATATTTGTTCAGCAGCCACTTGGGCTTCATCTCATACCTTTATTAACCACTACAAACTGGACGTGATTTCTAGAGGGAGAGCATCCTTTGGCTCTGCGGTGCTTCGCAATATCCTTTCATGATGGCCACCCAAGGTACAGGTAGCTGGGGACTCTGTCCCACAGGTTGCTGACAAATGAACTCCCTACTTCAGATTTAGAAGTTATGTGCTCACCATAACGTTCCATCTGAGTAGGTAGCTTCATTTGTCTGCAACCATCCCCCCCTCTTTCCCCCTGGCCTTCTTCGGATCTATTGGTTGTTGGATACCCATTTTTTTGGGTAAATATTGAGGGGCAAACTTGATCTGAGGTCATGGAGGGTTAGCAGGGCATTATGGGTGAAGGGAGGAGCTAGGAGCTTGGATCCATTAGCTTGAAACAAGTTGCCGGCTCGGATCCGATTTCGGATCCAAGACCCACAGGTTGCAGACAAATGAAGCTACCTACTCAGATTCTAATTCACTTCAGGGCAGGCTCACAACACTTTCAATTCTCTGCTCTGCCCTTTGGCTTATTTACTGCTTCCAGGGTTTTCACCAAATGCCTGGCCCCTGTCATTGCCTTCTGCAGGCAGAAAAGCATACAACTTTATCCTTATCTGAACAACTGTCTCATCCAGGCAGATAGCAGGGAAAAGCTCTTGCAGGACCTCAGCTTTGTCCAAACCCTCTTTACCTCTCTGGGATTTACCATCAACAACAAAAAAATCCCATTTCCAGCCCACAAGACAGATCACCTTCTTGGGAGCTCTTCTGGACACATCCACCCAAAGAGCCTTCCTCTCTCCATAAAAAGAAAGTTTCTACCCCAATACTTCACCCAGTTAGCTCACAGGACACACCACACAGCAAGAAATTTTCTGCAAGCTCTGGGTACTTGGCATCCTGCATCCTGTTGGTGCCCTTGGCCAGAATACACATGAGAAAACTGCAGTGGTACCTAAAAAACCTATGGTGCCAACACTCTCAGTCAGTGGAGCTTCAATTACCTCTGATTCCCTACTTAAGGGAGGAACACCCATGGTGGGCAGAAGTCTGTACTCTGAACAATGGCCTACCATTTCTCAGCCATTCACATGGCCAGACCATCACCACCGATGCCTCAGATGCAGCGTGGGGGGCCCACTTAAGAGATATGTGCACTCAAGGCACCTGGGACCTCAGGGAACTAGACCTCCACATTAACATGAAGGAAATGATGGCGGTACTCAGGGCTATCACAACCTTCAAGAGCCACCTAAAACTAGGGGTGCTCCTGATCAAAACAGACAATACCACAGTTATGTGGTACATGAACAACCGGGAGGAACACACTCCCTACCCCCTTTGTCATCTAGCCATGTTACTCTGGCAAACTGCCTGTATGACGGGCACAATACCCTAGCAGACCACCTCAGCAGAAGTGTCCTGGACCCCCGTGAATGGCAGCTTTGGAGGGAGACCTTCCTCAACATCACCCAATTATGGGGTACCCCAGAGGTAGACCTCTTTGCATCCATAGAGAACAGAGAGTTGGACCAATTCTGCACCAGGTAGTTCCACCCAGTAGCCTGGAAGGTGGATGTGCTCTACTTCCAGTGGAGCAACCTGTTTGTCTATGCCTCTTTCCCCCCTTGCCAATGATCCCAAGGGTACTGCTATCAACGAGGAAGGGCCAAGAGCTATACTCATTGCTCCAAATTGGCCCAGGCAGCATTGGTACCCCTTGCTACTCAGCCTGACCAAGAAGAGACGCCCAGGAGCCTGCCTCTCACAGAAGGACTACTAACCCAAGAAAAAAGGTCAGTACTGCATCTCAATCTGCAAACACTCAGGCTATCTGCATGGCTTATACCCCAGAGGCAGATACCAGCCCACCGTTGAGCAAGCAGGTCCTGGATATCATTAAGGAGGCCCAGCACCAGGAAATCCTACTCTGCAAAATGGAAAAGATTTAATGCCTGGTGCCAAACTAAGGGTACAAGCAGCTCCCTTGACAGCCTCGCTTTGATTCTAGACTACCTGGTGGAGCTAGTGCAAAAAGGATTATCTTACTCTTCCATCAAAATTCATGCCTCAGCTATCTCTGCCCATTCCCATACAGAACAACCTTTGTTCTCCCACCCACTGCTACAACAGTTCCTTAGAGGGGTGTCACCCAGAAGGCCACCCACCCCTGCGTGGGACCTGAACTATGTCTTGGAAAAATTTACCTTACCCCCCTTTGAACCAGCTGCTTCAGCATAACTAAAACACCTCTCTTGGACGACTGCCTTCCTGCTGGCCATAACCTCAACCAGGAGGGTTTCCGAGCTGCAGGCCCTTATGGCCATTGAACCCTTCATTATCTTCCATGCAGACAGGGTGTCTCTTAGAACTAACCCCTCCTTTGTGCCTAAGGTGGTATCTGACGCGACACTTAATCAGGCAGTCTATCTTCCCACCTTCTTTTCTAACCCTTAAAATAGGGGGGAAAGAATCCTACACTCACTGGATGTACACAGACAACTTGGATACTATCTGGATAGGACCAAGTCTCTCAGAAAGACTGACCAGCTGCTGGTCAGCTTCGCCCCAGGGGCAGGGGAGAAACCTATTTCCAAGCAGACCATTTCAAAATGGATATCCCACTGTATCCAATTCTGCTACCATTTCCATGGAAAAATACCTTCCAAGCCTGTCCAAAGCCATTCCACTAGGGCAGCATCTACTTCCACTGCTTTCCCCAGGGGCGTCCCTACCAAGGGCATCCTAGAAGCTGCTACCTGGACTTCCATGCACACCTTCACCAAACATTACCAATTGCCTCTTTACTCCAAAGCCCAGGCAAACATTGCCTCTGCAGTCCTGCAAAGCATGCTGGGTTCTACGTAGAGCAGTGCAAGACTGTTCTTCTATTCCTTCTCTTCTTACCTTCCACCTTACCTTCAGCTTTGGGAATCTTCCCACAGGTGATGACTGCAACAGTGAAACATGAAGAACATAGTACATATGTTCTTCGTGTTTCACTATTGCAGTCATTACATTTGGGTAATCTGCTGGCAGGTTGCCCTCAGTCAGCGTGAATAACATAGTCTTGGGTCCTGCATCGGTTGCTGTCTCCTCTTCCACGACGTCAGGTCGTCAGGGGTATAAAACATGCAGCCGATACCATTTTATTCAGTCTTTCTTGCCACACAGTGCCCAAAGCAGAAGCAGTTCGCAAGTGCCAGTCGGCCGACTCCTGAAATTTTCGTATTCGAGTTTCAGAACCAAAGTCTTCAAACTAATGTTAAGTACCCCATTGGGGAAACTTTTTCTTGCTCCTTACCGATGTCAGTAAAAGTTAATAATTGTATTACTTGTGGGAAGCAAATACCTCATAAGGATTTTCATTTGTACTGTATTCCTTGCCTAGGCTCTGATCACAGCGTGCCTTGCTGTCGGTTTTGTGCTAGATTTAACCAACACACTATTAAGCGTCTTTATATTTTTGCTTCTAAATATTTTGGTTCAAGATTTAATTATCCTGAAATGTCATCTGTTAGCAATCCGACTACCGGAGTTCATAAAAAACAAAGAAAAAGACAGAGACAGACCATCAAGGTCCAAAACCGACGACGAAGCTTCTCCTAAACTAGTCGCCGGTTCGCCGGTACTCAGTGAGGTGCTTTTGCAGCCCCTGATACTCTCTACTTTTGAGTCACAGGCCTCTACCGAGACCCATTCGGACTCTGGTATGCCGCGAGATTCTCAGAGTATTGAACCCGCGGATGTCTCTCCTTTGGATGGGTCCGGAGCCGCTGAGGAGGCTTCTGAGGGTGTTTTTAGGCCTCAACATTTTTATATTAAACCGATGCCAGCAACAAAAACAAGGTCAAAAACATCTTCTATGTCTAAAAAAACGATGCATGAGCCATGTGCTCAGGCCCCTATGCCTAAAAAAGCAGATGTTCAAAATGGTTGAGGATTTAATTACCTTGTTCAGGGGTTCCCAACCCCCCTGCTAAGAGGCCTAGGCAAGGCACTGATTATGAATCTTCAGATCAGGTTTCCATTTCTTCTCTTCTGATCAGGAATTTTCTATTCCACCTTATGAGGATTCTGATGCAGAGGAATCCATCCCATCTGCATCTCCTCCTGAGGATTACTGTTTTGGAGAGACTTTGCATACTTTAAGGGAACATTTTCACTGGGAGAGTCAGGACTTCTCTGAATCAAAAAAGAGGCATAGGGATTTCCTTCTTCTTCCTCAGCATAGGCCTTTGGCAATACCTCCTGTATTAGACATTGTTGATTATGTGTTTTCGGAATCAAGCATGGCTCCTGATTCCCTGACTCCGGCTCATAGTAAGCCAGACAGATATTACAGGGTTCCTGACTCCCACAAATTTCTTTTCAAAAATCCTGCTGCTGATCCTGAGACTATTCCTCAGGGTTCCAAGGGTGTAAAGGCCTCTACAGCCAAAAATCCTACCCCTTTTGATAGACATTCTAGGGCGCTGGATAGATGGGGAAAGAAGGTTTATACGTCTGAAACCTTGGCAATCAGGGCCTTAAACTGCCAGTTTCATATGCTTAAATATCAACAGCATGTTATGGGCTTACTGAAACAGAAAATTATGTTGATTTCTGATTTTGTGGAAAATAAAGAGTTACAGGAATTATTGCATTCAGCTGAACAGGTTGGAAAGCATACTTTGCAATGTAGTTTTGATTCCTTGGAGGCCTCTTGTAGGGCCGCCGTTACTGGATCTGTGATTAGAAGGCATGCTTGGCTCAAGGAGCAAAATCTGCCTGATCTTGTTAAAGCCAAATTTTTGGATGCCTCTTTGCAGCATGATACTCTGTTTGGTAATAAGGCAGAAGAGGTTTTAAAGAAAACGGAAGACAAAGCTAAATCTATGCAAACTGTAAAAGATTTCTTGCAAATGCAGCCACCCAGGATCAGTACGCAATGGCCTACAAAAAAATGGTCCTTTCCTGTGTCCAACAGAGCCACTCAGGGCAAATCCAGGTGCTCAAAAGGCTCCAGATACCAATCACAGGGTTCTTACAGGTCAAAGCAATGGGGTGCCTCCACCTCCAAATCTGGAGGAAACAAAGCACAACCCTACAGTAAGCAGTCTCACTGACTTTCCTCTACCTCATCTAATGTCTCAGCAGAACTATCAAATTCTGCACACTCAGCTTCAAACTCTGAATCGTGCAGCATGGTTAATCAACTAGTTATTCAAACAACACCTCTCAGTAAATCTGTGATGGATGTCATTTTGGAAGACAGAGGGCCTAGTACTAGAAAATCTTATGCTGATAAATGGAAGAGATTCTGTGCTTGGAACCAAGCACAAGGAATAGACACAGCAAAGCCCAATATTCCTCAGATTTTACAATATTTGACTGAGATGCTTGACAAGGGCCTATCTTTTTCTTCAATAAAAATCCATGCCTCTGCCATCTCGGCTCATTACAACACAGAGCCTCCCCTATTTTCTCATCCATTGCTTAAACAGTGTCTTAGAGGGGCCAAAAATGTAAGGCCACCAAGAAGAGCACCAACTCCTGCATGGGACCTCAATTTTGTGCTGGAAAAACTCACTTGCCTCCTTTTGAACCAGCAGCTACTGTGGATATAAAATTTCTGTCTTGGAAAACAGCTTTAATTTTGGCAGTCACTTCAGCAAGAAGGGTTTCAGAACTACAGACTCTCATGGCAGTGGAGCCTTTTATTATATTTTACCCGGACAGGGTGTCCCTCAGGACCAATGGTTCTTTTATGCCTAAGGTGGTATCCAGTGTGGCTCTTAACCAGACCATTCACCTGCCAACATTTTACCCAAATCCGCAGAACAAGGGGGAGCGGATTCTGCATTCATTGGATGTACACAGACAACGAAGATTCTACTTAAATAGGACCAAATCTCTAAGAAAGTCTGAGCAACTACTGGTAGCATTTGCTGGAGGGTCAGAGGGGAAGGCTATATCAAAGCAGACTATTTCTAAATGGATAAGCCACTGCATTCGTTTCTGCTATTTGCACCATGGTAAACCAGTGCCCAAGGGGATCAGATCAGATTCCACCAGGGCTGCCTCTACTTCAGCAGCTTTTCTCAGAGGGGTCCCAACCAAAGACATCCTAGAAGCTGCTACTTGGAGCTCTGTTCATACCTTCACAAAGCATTATCATTTTCCTCTCTTCTCCAAATTTAGGGCAGGCTTTGCCACTGCAGTCCTGCAGGGCCTTATAGCCGCTCCTAATGCTGTTTAGTTCCATCCTCCCATCCATAGCTTTGGGATTCTACCCAAATGTAATGACTGCAACAGTGAAACATGAAGAACATAGTATAGTTGTGTACACTTACCATAAATGTAGATGTTCGAGTGTATTCACTGTTGCAGTCCGGGTTACCCACCCACCATCCCCCTTTCTATACCTTTTCTTTCCTTCACTATACTCAAAAGCCTTTGTAGTGTATTTGCTTTTAGGTGAAGGTAAAGTTTATGTTTCTAAAAGTGCAATTTTATATTTGCTGTTTAGTTATATATATATATTTTTGCTCCCCATTTAGGGGGCACCTGACATCTGGGGCAAGAAAAACTGAATAAAATGGCATCGGCTGCATGTTTTATACTCCTGACGACATGGAAGAGGACACAGCAACCGACGCAGGACCCTAGACTTTGTTATTCAGGCCGACTGAGGGCAACCTGCAGCAGAGTACCCAAATGTAATGACTGCAACAGTGAATACACTCGAACATCTGCATTTATGGTAAGTGTACACAACTGTACTTTTTGTACACTTACCATAAATGTACTTGTTCGAGTGTATTCACTGTTGCAGTCCTGTTTTCCCTCCCTCCTTCCCCCTCTGTTTCTTTCTCTGTTTTTATACCTGTGGGCATCCCCCAGTTTGGCCTTCCTCAGGCATTCTGGTCAGGGCTCCTGTAAGTTGGGGCAAGAAAAATTGATATAATGGCGTCGGCTGCCTAGCTTTCTACCACTAACAACCTGACATCAGTCCCTGCCGACCTGCAGCCGACGTAGGAGGGATACTCTTTACTCTGGTATTTGGGCCAGCCAAGGGCTACCCAGCAGGAATAACTACAAGTGATGACCGCAGCAGTGAATACACTCGAACATCTACATTTATGGTAAGTGTACACAACTGTACTTTCAGCCACCTCAGCAAGAAGGTTTTTGAAACACAAGCTTTGCTGTGTAAAAAAAAAAAAAAAAAAAAAAAGACTAGTTTTCCCCAAGGGCAGGAGGACTTTGAGCTCAGATATACATAAAATTGTCTCTGAACCTAAGTTTATCATTAATTGTCATCAGCTCCCCTAAGCAAAATAACAAAAGTTAGACTTTTTTCACTGCATTGATGTTCACCGGGCACTTTGGATTTGCTTTTCACAATAATGCCATCAGGCAGTGTGACCACTTGTTTGATGTTCTTTGTGTTTCACTGTTGCAGTCATCACACTTAACTGCCTGCAGGTAGCTCTCAGTCGGCCCTAATACCAGAGTCTTAGAATTTCTACATCGGATGCCGTCGCTTCCTCCATGATGTCAGGTCGTCAGGGGTATAAAAACAGGGAGCCGATGCCATTACCCCAGTCTTTCTTGCCGAGGAGGAGCCCAAAGCAGAAGCAGTTCGCAAGTGCCGGTCGGCCGCTACCTGAAATTTTCATTTTTCGAGTTGATAATCCTGAAGTCTTCTAAAGCTAAGTACCCCGTTGGGGATCCTTTTTTCTTGCTCTAACCGATGTCAAAGTTAACAATTGTCTTGCCTGTGGTAACCAAATACCTCACAGAGATTTTCATTCTTACTGTGTCACCTGTTTAGGCCCAGACCACAACGTCCCTCGCTGTCGGTTTTGTGCCTTGTTTAACACCCGAACCATTCGTCGTCAGGCTATTTTTGTTGCTAAATTCTTTCGCTCTCGATCTGTGTATTCTGAAATGGCTTTGGTAAGCCATCCGACTACCGATCTTCTGAAAAAACGTAAGGATAAAGACAGAGACAGACTGCACAGGTCCAAAACTGATGACGACGCTTCCGTTAAGCTAGCTGCCAGTCCGCTGGTACTCATTGAGGCATCTTTGCAGCCCCTGATGCCCGCTTCTATGGATTTGCAGGCCTCTGCTGAGACCCATTTGGAGTCCAGTATGCTTCTTCAGTTATGGAACCAGTGGATGTCTCTACCGTGGATGGGTAGGGAGCCGCTGTGCAGGCACCGGTTTCTGAAGGTGTTTTCCAACCTACCGATGTTTGAATCAAACCGACAACTTTTTTAGCCAAAACTACCGAGTTTCTTAGGCCTAGAGTATGCACTATGCCTAGAAAACCGATGGCCAAAGTGCATGCTCAGGCCCCATGCCACAAAAACAAATGCTTAGCATGGCTGAAGACCTTATAATTCTAAGTAGCTAAGCCAGCCTTCCCCTGCTAAGAGACAAAGAATTCAGTCACCTTCAGATTCTACAGACTAGGGGTCTGATGACTCTGACATTTCTGATTATCAGGACATGCCCTTATCAGTCTATGAGGATTCAGATGCAGAGGAATCCATTCTCTCTGCCTTCCCTCCAGAGGATTTCTCTTTTGGTGAAACCTTGCATACTTTAAGAGAGCATTTCCATTGGGAATGCCAAGATCATCCTCAGTCCAAAAAGAGACTCAGAGAATTTTTAGAGCTACCTCAGCACAGGCCTTTAGCTATTACCCCTATCCCAGATGTTGTGGATGATGTTTTCATGGAATCCAGTCTTACTCCAGACACCTTACCTCTGGCCCCTAGGAAACCTGACAGGTACTACTGAGTACCTGATTCCCACAAGTTTCTTTACAAGAATCCTACTGCTGATCCAGAGATCATTTCCCAGGGACCAAAAGGTATTAAGGCTACTACAGCCAAAAATCCTACCCCTTCGGACAGGGATTCCAGAGCTTTAGACATATGGGGTAAGAAGGTATATACCTGTGCAACTCTTGCTATCAGGGCATTGAATTGCCAGTTTCACATGCTGAAGTACCAGCAACATATTATGGAACTCATTAAACAAAAAATGGTAATATTTTCAGATTGTGCAGAAAATAAAGATTTGCAAGAGCTTATTCATTCTGTAAACCAAGTTTGTAAGCATACTTTGCAGTGTGGTTTTGATGCCCTAGAAGCATCTTGCAGAGCTGCAGTCACTGGCTCTATACTGAGAAGACATGCTTGGCTGAAGGTGCAGACCTTGCCAGTTCATGTCAAATCCAAATTACTAGACACTCCTTTAAGTAAGGATGTTTTGTTTGGCACCAAAGCAGAAGTTCTTAAAAAAGATGGAAGAAAAAGCTAAATCTATGCAAACTGTTAAAGAATTCTTACAAGTGCAACCACTTTGATTCAGTAGGCATTGCCCTTCAAAACACTGGTTGTTTCCAGCCCCCACCAGGCCTTCCCAAACAAGACCCAGAGGAAACACCACCCAGACTACAGTTTCAGGTTATGCAGAGATCTAAGCAATGGAGTGCTCCCACCCCTAAAACAGGGAGTGGTAAGCCACCTCCCTTTGGAAAAAGTTCACAATGACTTCTCAACTCTACTTCCCAGCCCTGCCCAATTGCTTGTGCCCCTAGGAGGAAAACTTGCCCTTCATGCAAAAAACTGGATGTCCATCACTCAGGACCGATGGGTCCTCAATATAGTATCCCAGGGGTAAAAATTTTATTTCCATTCACTGCCAACCCCAAGCGGGTTTCCAGACCTTCTTCCAAATTAGTGGGCAGAGTCTCAAAACCAAGTTCTTTCCCTGCTCAACATCAGAGCTATTCAGCCAGTTCCAGTAGAACAAAGGGGTCAGGGTTTTTGCTCCAGACTCTTCCTAGTACCCAGGAAAGAGGGCTTTTGGTGCCCAATCCTGGATCTTTCAAGTCTCAACACCCTCCTGGTGGTCCCAAATTTCAAGATGCTTACCCTGCAACAACTTCTCCTTATGCTAGCCGAGGATGCCTGGTTAGTCACCCTAGACTTAAAAGAAGCTTATCTGCACATCCTCATCAGGGAATCATGCAGGAAATATCTATGTTTCAGGGCAAGATCTATGCATTATCAGTTCTCTGCACTTCCCTTTGTCTTATCTACTGGGCCCAGAGTATTCACAAAATGCCTGGCTCCAGCCATTGCATACTGCAGGCAGAGAAATATCCATATTTACCCGTACTTGGATGACTGTCTGATTCAGGCAGACAGCCTGAAATTGCTACTTCAGCACCTGGCATTTGTAAAAAGCCTTCTCACTTCATTGGGGTACACCATCAATGAAAAGAAAACACAACTGGTGCCCAGTCAAAAGATTGTATTCCTGGGAGCAAGCTTGGACACAACTTCCCAGATGGCGTTTCTCTCTTCAGAAAAACAGGTCTATCTGACAGACTACTTCAAGCAAATGGCCACCACAACCCAGCTAACTGCAAGAAAAATACTGCAAGCCCTAGGGTTCATGGTCTCATGTATTCTGCTAATTCCATATGCAAGACTGCATATGAGGAAACTTCAATGGTACATAATGGTGCCAACATTCTCAGGACCTAGAAACAGTCATTCCTATCATACCTTGTCTGAGGGCAGAGTTCACTTGGTGGGCAGAAGCATGCAACCACAACAAGGGACTGCATTTTACTCTACCCCATGCTGCCCAAACCCTGACCACAGACGCATCAGACTATGCATGGGGGGCCCACATGGCTGGCAAATGCATTCAGAGCCACTGGAGCCCAAGCCAAATTCTCCTGCACATCAACCAAAAGGAGAAGCTAGCTATACAGAATGCTCTGACAGCTTTCAGATACCTAATCCTTCCAGGAAAACTGCTGATAAAAAAGGACATCACCACAGTTATGTGGTACATAAACAAGCAGGGGGGAACCCATTCTTACCCACTCTGCAGGTTAGCCATGACTCTGTGGAGCACAGCTTTAGACAACCAAGTCCATCTCCAAGCTCAATTCCTGCCAGGCAGACAAAATTCACTGGCAGATGACTTAAGCAGAAATCTCCTAGACCCACATGAGTGGAAATTGGAGCCCAGCACCTTCAACCTTCTTATCCAGAGGTGGGGGACCCCAGAGATGGATCTCTTTGCCTCCCCCCACAGCCAACAGTTAAGCAAGTTCCGCACCAGGAACCCTCACAGCAGGGCCTGGAAGGTGGATGCCCTATCCTTTCAATGGGAAAACCTCTCAATCTATGCCTTTCCCCACTGCCCCTTCTCTCTAGAATACTACTCAAGATAAAAGAAGACAGGCCAAGAACAATTCTGATTGCCCCAGACTGGTCACGCCAGCCTGACAACGGTGCCACCCTGGCACCTACACCAGACCCCTACTCTGCTGTCACAGCAGGAGGGACAGCTTTTGCATCCACAATTGCATACCCTAAATCTTGCAGCCTGGCTTATTCCTTGAATACTCCACTAGCAACTCTAAGTAAACAGGTGCTGGACGTCATTCTTGAAGCCAGAAGGCCTAGTACTAGGAAATCCTATGCGGAAAAGTGGAAGAGATATTGTTCTTGGATTCACTGAAGGTGCAGACCTTGCCAGTTCATGTCAAATCCAAATTACTAGACACTCCTTTAAGTAAGGATGTTTTGTTTGGCACCAAAGCAGAAGTTCTTAAAAAAGATGGAAGAAAAAGCTAAATCTATGCAAACTGTTAAAGAATTCTTACAAGTGCAACCACTTTGATTCAGTAGGCATTGCCCTTCAAAACACTGGTTGTTTCCAGCCCCCACCAGGCCTTCCCAAACAAGACCCAGAGGAAACACCACCCAGACTACAGTTTCAGGTTATGCAGAGATCTAAGCAATGGAGTGCTCCCACCCTAAAACAGGGAGTGGTAAGCCACCTCCCTTTGGAAAAAGTTCACAATGACTTCTTAACTCTACTTCCCAGCCCTGCCCAATTGCTTGTGCCCCTAGGAGGAAAACTTGCCCTTCATGCAAAAAACTGGATGTCCATCACTCAGGACCGATGGGTCCTCAATATAGTATCCCAGGGGTAAAAATTTTATTTCCATTCACTGCCAACCCCAAGCGGGTTTCCAGACCTTCTTCCAAATTAGTGGGCAGAGTCTCAAAACCAAGTTCTTTCCCTGCTCAACATCAGAGCTATTCAGCCAGTTCCAGTAGAACAAAGGGGTCAGGGTTTTTGCTCCAGACTCTTCCTAGTACCCAGGAAAGAGGGCTTTGGTGCCCAATCCTGGATCTTTCAAGTCTCAACACCCTCCTGGTGGTCCCAAATTTCAAGATGCTTACCCTGCAACAACTTCTCCTTATGCTAGCCGAGGATGTCTGGTTAGTCACCCTAGACTTAAAAGAAGCTTATCTGCACATCCTCATCAGGGAATCATGCAGGAAATATCTATGTTTCAGGGCAAGATCTATGCATTATCAGTTCTCTGCACTTCCCTTTGTCTTATCTACTGGGCCCAGAGTATTCACAAATGCCTGGCTCCAGCCATTGCATACTGCAGGCAGAGAAATATCCATATTTACCCGTACTTGGATGACTGTCTGATTCAGGCAGACAGCCTGAAATTGCTACTTCAGCACCTGGCATTTGTAAAGCCTTCTCACTTCATTGGGGTACACCATCAATGAAAAGAAACACAACTGGTGCCCAGTCAAAAGATTGTATTCCTGGGAGCAAGCTTGGACACAACTTCCCAGATGGCGTTTCTCTCTTCAGAAAACAGGTCTATCTGACAGACTACTTCAAGCAAATGGCCACCACAACCCAGCTAACTGCAAGAAAAATACTGCAAGCCCTAGGGTTCATGGTCTCATGTATTCTGCTAATTCCATATGCAAGACTGCATATGAGGAAACTTCAATGGTACATAATGGTGCCAACATTCTCAGGACCTAGAAACAGTCATTCCTATCATACCTTGTCTGAGGGCAGAGTTCACTTGGTGGGCAGAAGCATGCAACCACAACAAGGGACTGCATTTACTCTACCCCATGCTGCCCAAACCCTGACCACAGACGATCAGACTATGCATGGGGCCCACATGGCTGGCAAATGCATTCAGAGCCACTGGAGCCCAAGCCAAATTCTCCTGCACATCAACCAAAAGGAGAAGCTAGCTATACAGAATGCTCTGACAGCTTTCAGATACCTAATCCTTCCAGGAAAACTGCTGATAAAAAAGGACATCACCACAGTTATGTGGTACATAAACAAGCAGGGGGGAACCCATTCTTACCCACTCTGCAGGTTAGCCATGACTCTGTGGAGCACAGCTTTAGACAACCAAGTCCATCTCCAAGCTCAATTCCTGCCAGGCAGACAAAATTCACTGGCAGATGACTTAAGCAGAAATCTCCTAGACCCACATGAGTGGAAATTGGAGCCCAGCACCTTCAACCTTCTTATCCAGAGGTGGGGGACCCCAGAGATGGATCTCTTTGCCTCCCCCCACAGCCAACAGTTAAGCAAGTTCCGCACCAGGAACCCTCACAGCAGGGCCTGGAAGGTGGATGCCCTATCCTTTCAATGGGAAAACCTCTCAATCTATGCCTTTCCCCACTGCCCCTTCTCTCTAGAATACTACTCAAGATAAAAGAAGACAGGCCAAGAACAATTCTGATTGCCCCAGACTGGTCACGCCAGCCTGACAACGGTGCCACCCTGGCACCTACACCAGACCCCTACTCTGCTGTCACAGCAGGAGGGACAGCTTTTGCATCCACAATTGCATACCCTAAATCTTGCAGCCTGGCTTATTCCTTGAATACTCCACTAGCAACTCTAAGTAAACAGGTGCTGGACGTCATTCTTGAAGCCAGAAGGCCTAGTACTAGGAAATCCTATGCGGAAAAGTGGAAGAGATATTGTTCTTGGATTCACTCTAAAGGAAAGGACACAGCAGTGCCCTCCTTACCTCTAATCTTGGAATACCTAGCAGAGCTACTCCACAGAGGCCTATCCTTCTCCTCCATTAAGATTCATGCCTCTGCCATTTCGGCTGATTACAATACTGAGCCACCTCTATTTTCTCACCCTCTCATCAAACAGTTCCTGAGAGGAGCTAACAACTTAAGGCCCCCAAGGAGAGCACCCACCCCTGCTTGGGACCTTACTTTGTACTGGAAAAGCTCACGCTTCCCCCTTTTGAACCTGCTGCTTCAGCAGAGTTAAAATTCCTCTCTTGGAAAACAGCCTTGCTTCTAGCCATCACTTCAGCTAGAAGAGTGTCTGAGCTACAGGCACTGATGGCTGTGGAACCCTTTATTATCTTCCATGCTGACAGGGTTTCCCTCAGGACTAACCCATCCTTTATGCCTAAGGTGGTGCCCAGTGTGGCCCTAAACCAATGCATCCATTTGCCAACCTTCTTCCCTAACCCTCAGAATAAAGGGGAAAGGATCCTGCACTCTTTGGACGTGCACAGACAACTCAGGTTCTATCTTGATGGGACTAAGCCTTTCAGTAAATCTGACCAGCTGCTAGTCAGCTTTGCAACAGGGGCAGAGTGCAAGAACATTTCTAAACAAATCATTTCCAAACGGATAGCACACTGCATCCATTTCTGCTGCAAGCACCATGGAAAACCAACCCCTCAGGGGGTCAGAACACATGCCACTAGGTCTAATTCTACCTCTACAGCATTTCTCAGGGGAGTCCCTACCAGGGACATTCTGGAAGCTGCAACCTGTAGTTCTGTACACACCTTCACCAAGCATTACCACTTACCTATCTTTTCCGAATCCAGGGCATGATTTGCTACAGCAGTCTTGCAGGGCCTACTAGCCAGCTCTAACTTTTCTTGACTGCCTCCATCCTTCCTCAGCTTTGGGAATCAACCCAAATGTGATGACTGCAACAGTGAAACACGAAGAACATAGTACAGTTGTGTACACTTAACATAAATGTTGATGTTCGAGTGTATTCACTGTTGCAGTCCTGGTTTCCCTCCCTCCAGCCCACTGGTTTTCTACTTTCTTTCCATCTCCCCTCCCTATGGCTATTCTAATGGTATTGGTATTTACTTTTTACTGGCATGTGGGGTAAGAAAAACTGATGTAATGGCTTTGGCTGCCTGTTTTTATACCCCTGACAACCTGACTTCATGAAAAAAGCGACATCTGAAGCAGAAATACTAAGACTCTGGTATTCGAGCCTACTGAGGGCTACCTGCAGGTTGATAACCCAAGTGTGATGACTGCAACAGTGAATACACTCGAACATCTACATTTATGGTAAGTGTACACAACTGAACTTTCTACATGTAAGGAAAACAGTTGCACACTCACCTAAGACCTTAAATTATTTAACTAACTGCATTAGTTTCTATTCCAATAATTCTATTAAACTTTGATTTAGGGAGTTTTGGGCCCACTTTACAATTTTTACAGTTACCACTGCAACCTTTTTCAACAATATATCTGTACAGAGTATTTCTGAAGATGCTACCTGGACTTTTATTCACATCTTTTCTAATTATTTTAAGTTGGATTTCAAATTTAAAGGGAGAGTAGGATTTACTTTGGGTGTCCTGCAGGGCTTAGGCCATCCATGTCGTCTGAGGCACCAAGGGAATGCTGTTTGGCTGTGTCGTAGTCATATATATATTTTTTTTTCTTTTCTGCATTTGATCTTGATGATCAAAGTGCAGCTCTGCAAGGGCAGTCATGCTAACAGTGATTGCTTGAATAGAATGGGCTCTCTTGTCCCCACATGCAATGTCTGTTTCGGATTTGGTGGCATATTGTTAATAGTTTGTGCTTATCACATTCATTGTGTTGTGGTGATTTACTTTGTGTGCACTGTTTCTTTTGTTACCTGTGGATTTTATTGCTTTTTTTTATTTATCATTTCCTCGGGTAGTTAGGCGGTATTAGTAGTCTTTGTTTTTTTATTTAGGTAATTTGCATCCTTTTCACTGTACTGTTTTGAAGGTGATTTAGCCAACCATTGGACCATTTGTTTTTATAACAACTCTATTAGTCCATTCTGGTCTACAGAAAATGCAGCAAAGTACACAGTGGTCTCTCTTTCATTGCTGGTCTGCCTACCTAACAGTTATGTTATGTGATTGCATTTGCACAATCCTAGGATTCAGTCATATTGTGATTGCCTGCAGCATTCCTGTTGCTATTCATTGCATTCTGCAGTATGTGAATGTAATTACCTAAATGGTCTTTTCAGCACTTTTACTTATTGTAAGGGTTTGTACAGGAGGATTTTCCATCCATTAGTTTTCTAAACTGCTTCTTATGTTGATTGGTCCCAGTTAGCAAGTTGAGTGGAGCATCCCTATGCAACTCGGACGATAGCAAATTGGCTCACAAATTCCAAGCAACAATCCCCAGCTCATCCTACAGAGTCTGTAAGCAGACTGAGAGAGAGAGTATTTTCTTCATGTCCTGGTCTATAGCAGGACCTTTTATCAGTGGAGTTTGCTTGCTACATCTTCTCAAACCATGTCAGTTGACTCCTGTTTTTTTTTTTTCCTCTCCTCATTGGGCCAATGGCTGCTCTACCTGCACCCTTTCTGCATATTTATTCTGTGGTCTCGGGAGCTGTGGATTGCTTGGCAGACGAGAACCCTATGGCCAATACATTTCTGCATGGGCATCTCTCATGAGCTCATTCGTTTACAGCAAAAGTTGGGTGATAGGGAGGAGGCCAGCTTTTTTTTGGCCCTGCAGGGCAGCCTACCATGCCTCCCAGCATAGCACTGCTTTTCCATGTAGCAACTATTATGAGCTTCACTGTAGCTTCCCTTTGAGTGGGACAAATATCTTTGCACTATGAATTCCTCTTGATTCACAGTGCAATTGCACATGGCAGCAAAGGCTGAATAGACTTGAGCTACAGGGCGTAGACTCCTAGTGCTTCTGCTAGGTGCCACCCATGTAGTGTGCCATAGTCCCCCCCCCTGGATGAGTGAATTGGGCAGTGGCTTTTCACTCCCATCCTCTCCTGCCAGCTCCTACAGGTGCCTGAGCACATCAGTGAACTCCTCTTAACCTGGAGGAGCAGCAAGTGTGCTCCAAGAGCCTTCCATATTGGTAGGCTTCACCTTGTATCATGGAAAGTGAGGTCAACATCCTTAAAAAGGAATTTCATTTATACAGTTTGTGTCAAGGATCTGTTCCATTCAGATACTGCCCAGCATCATGGTCATGGTTTAATGATGGGAGCATAGTCTGGCCAAAGAGTTGAAAGCTTTATCCTTTAATAGCCACATTGGTAACTGGGCAATAATACTGGGAGGAAATATACATCCCAATCCTGACCCACACCTCTAATCCCAGCCCCCACCCATTCCAAAACAGCAATAGGCTACCTCTCCAACCACTTAGGAATTAAAATACTACACAATAACCTTCAAAGTCTGTTTAACAAAATCACAGAAGTTCATACCTGTACAGCCCACTACTCCTCTGATCTCTTCATAGCCACAAAAACATGGTTAAAGCCAATTACTAAAGATATAGAAATACTACCACCAGGTTATAATATACTCAGACTAGATGAAACCACCAAAAAGCAGGTGAAGTTGCTGTTTTCTACAGCAGTATTTTAGATTGTTCCACTTAACATGATATTATACCCACTTTCAACAGTGGCGAAGTTCTCATCTCATTCTTCAGACTGAATACTCCCAAATGTCTAGTCATTGTAGGTCTTTGAATACCACCTGGTGACAGCATTCACATACTGGAAGATATCCTGTCCTGGGCCTCAGGCAACATAAGACTGGAAACTATCTTGCTAGGAAACTTTACCCAACAAATTCAGTTTTGCTACACAGCTTCTTTCAGACTGATCAAGACTCTAACTGAAATTAACAAGGCCACATCTAAAGAATCCATCATAGCTTAAATTCTAACATCCATCCCAGACAGTTTTGCCACAAGTGGCACCCTACCCAATAGCATAAGCAGCCACCAGCATAATCAGACACCCCAAGTAGCCCCACATGGTTCATCACTGTAACACAGTCAGAAATTTCAGTCACTTCAGTAAAGATGCTTTTACTTCCAGACTGTTCCAGCTCAACTGGTCTCCAATAAAATGTCTTCCCCTTGATGAAGCAGTAAACATATTTAATACAGGATTACTGCATATCGTCTCAGAACAAGTGCCACTAAGAACCAAGAGAGTTAAAAGCAAACCAGCCTCTTGGTCAACTAAAAAAAATAAAAAACTCAAGCAACTTGGAGATAAAGCTTGGAAGTCATGGCTATAAACCAAGTCTCAAACATCCTACAACAATATAGATAGTTAAGGAACTGTAGGAGACCATGCATAAAACAAGACAAAAAGCTGCTTTTAGCAACATCCAAAGTTCATCATGAGTCAATCCAAAACATTTCTGGAAATCAATAAATACATTTCTCAGTCCTAGAAAATCAACCCAACCCAGCCCATCCCCAACCAGTAACCTACAAAGCATTGCTTCACAGTTAACTCACATTTTATAACTACAGTAACCTCCCTCCTATGAAACAAAACTACTACAAATCTGGGCTGTCACCCTCTACACTTGGTTTCTTAGTTATCTCACTAATGGGTCCCAAGCATTAAACTGGCAGGATGATTTCTCCTCTTTTCTTCCTATGTCCATCTGAGTACTGCAAGGCTCCATCCTAGGACCACTATTTACAGCAGCCAAAAAGGCCACCACAGTACAGTAAGCAGATCACTCTACTCTGATGTGTGATGCTTGGACATTACCCAAGCTCCAAACACTCACTCACAACTCATTCTCCTTCACAGAAGCTTAGCTTGACAACTCACAACTCCTGAATCAGAAAAGAAAAACTTATTAGAACTAGCATTCCACACCACACCGCTAGGTGTCATTTAAAACAACCACCTGAAATTTGATCTCCATCTTCAGCAACCCATAAAGAAGATGCAACAAAAGCTAATTTGCCTTTACAGAGCACAAAACTACTTCATTGACTCTGTTAGACAAAAACATAGCCGCTTCTTTTCTGCACCCACACTATTATATGCCTTTCCTTTTCTACTCCCCACCTACTTGTATGCCTCTCCCATCCTAACCAATCTAAACTCATCTGTGTCAGCCACACTAGAACAGTGCTACAGTAAAGTAGCCAAATTTACAATCAACCAACAATATAGATCACATCACTGCATCTCTCTAAAACAACTTAAATGGGTAGAATTAAATATTTCTCTGTTGTACTTGCAGTTAATTACAACCTTCAAACTACTGCACAACTCTGAAAAATTCCCATCTCTTCACTCCATCATTCAGCCTTACATTACTAAGAGACCTCTATGCTTCTATGCTTCACTGAAAAATCATTACTCTCCATAGCAAAGCCTACAGCAACAATGAAGGATACTCCCTGTATTCACACAGCATTGCTAATAGCTGGAATACCATCCCACACCATTGAAGAACAGTCTCCAGCCTAAGATACTTTAAATGCCAGCTGAAGCAGCACCTGATAAGTAAATGCCTGTGCACCTGCACCAACCTTGGTAAGACTGGTGCTAATATTGCCATATGAATCTGTGCTATACCACTCAGCTGCACAAAATATAACATACTATTATCGCAACTATACAGTCCTTTATAATCTCATCTCCTTTATATTTCTTGTGCCTCTTCCCCTCCTTCCTTTCTTTGGGCTGCATTAGCTTTTTTTCTTTAAAAAAATATATTCTTATACTACTCACGTGACTGTTAATTTAATCAAAACTGTAAATTATGTAACTGCTATCAGAGATGTCTGAATAATGGAACTGTTGCTCATGAGTGAAACAGACTGTAAATGATAAACAATGCAAATTATGTCAATAAAATGGAACTTTTCTCCTGTGGCCTCTGCTGCAAAAGGGCATTGCTCAGTTGGACTATCCTCGTACGCAGATACCAGTAAGTAAATAAGTAAATCACTTTACCACCACAATCCAGTGCTCACTACCTGTAGTACTGTGGCACTGCATCTGTCCTCTGGTATTTCTTTCTTACTTTAGAACAAGATCATTAGACAGTTCAACTCGTCCACTTGAGAAAGCTGTTCCACTTGTAGAAGATAGTCCACTATTTTCTGGGAGACAACTTCTACTTCCAGCTTAGAGGTGCTGAATTTAATTCCATCTGTTTCACAGTCTGCAAAGAACAAGTCTAGTTCACTTTAGCAATGTGTCACATCACATCAGACTGAGACGATGATATAATTTCCAGTTAACTAACATACAGTCATCACTCTCTGAACTAGAACCTTTCTAAATCTTGGCTACACCTTGATATTCTCATCATGAAAATCGTGAACAGAAGGGGAGACAACACAAATCCTTGCTAGAGCTTTGTATCCACCTTATCTAACTTAATTGTATTCTGAGATGTTTGTTAGGTACTACCATTGGAAGAGCCTTTCTTCTTCCACACTAAGTGCTAATGTTTCTGGATTTCAAAGATGGTTGCACACTGATCAACAGCTTTACTTCAACTCTCCTAGTGTGGAAACAGAAACTAAGAAAAAGGAGTGCCATTGAAACTTTTTTTTGGGGGGGGGTTAAAATTCAGTTACTGGCTAGTAAGTAGACTGCATGAATGTCAGCAAAAATGAAATCTGGAAAACCTGAAACAAAATCAACCAGAAATAGTGAAGAGAGAACACTGCCTGGGAAGGATTCTATAGCTGTTCAGCAAAGAGCAGTTCAAGCTTCATCTTTGGTTCAAGAGATATCTTCCAGTAATTTAAAGGAAAAACAAATCAGATTTACTGAAAAGAGATTAAAGTAAATGAAACATTGAAAAAAGATATCAACTCAAATAACAAAAGGCTGGAAAAAATAGAAGACATTTTAACTAAATAGAAGAAGTTTTAACTACCTGTCCAGATGATCTGATAAAACTGCAAAAATCTGAAGCTGAAATGAACAAAAAAACTAGCTAAGTATGAGACTTGTCAAGGAGAGCTGTTTCAAAGTAAAAACAATAGAAATTATAATAAGATTGTGCATGCAGAGAAAGCTTCAGATTTTCTATTGTACCAGATAAACTGGCAGGAACAGACTTTTTTAATTTTATGAAAGCACTAATAAGCATCTGGACTGGTGTTCCACAGTAGGATTTGTTAATTGAAGAGGCACATTGAGTGTATGTTCAAACCTGGCTGGCTATGGGAAAGCAGATAACCTATATTAGTAAAGATGTAGTCATACTAGCAGAAAGAGCTGATCCAGACAAAATTGTGGTCAGAAAGGCAGAGTATTAAAGAGAGTGTTTGGTGGAAAAT
This sequence comes from Protopterus annectens, assembly GCF_019279795.1. Taxonomy (NCBI): domain Eukaryota; kingdom Metazoa; phylum Chordata; order Ceratodontiformes; family Protopteridae; genus Protopterus; species Protopterus annectens. The sequence goes on along the minus strand of NC_056737.1, from coordinate 865,731,214 downwards.
GATTATTCACTCTACAATAGACAGAAGAGAAACAGCTGTATCCCAGCAATCAGGGAATGTCTAGAAGCAGGTATGAGATTCAAGCTGGTGTATCTAGCTAACTTTACAGTATTTTTCCTGGAGGATCAAAGACATTGTTTATGCAGAAGAGGCTATGGAGGTAGTAAAACAAGTTATGTAACAGAAAGTGAGCCAGCAAGTAGAAGGGGGTTCTGCTTCTCATTCTTCTGACAGTAAAGTTCCAAAAAGACTTTCCCAGCGAAACCTTTTCTTGTGTTCCAAAGGAATATACTTGAGACAAATAAAAGCACAGAAATTGTTTAGCAGAATCGGGAATATCTTGAACCTGAACTAGATGTTCATGATTATGCTGGGAGATGAAGCCGATCAGGAAGAAGATCAGTAATACTGAAATTAGTGAATAAATGTGCGATTATAAAGCATTAGTCACATTGATGAATAAGGCTTTCCAAATAAAATTGGCTGAGAAAAGACTGGACTTTTGTTGACTTTGCTAAACTTGTGTGTGGACTGTAAAACAAATATCTCACGTTAGATCTTTAATGTTTACAAAGACACTAAAGGGGAAAAAGAAATAACTGTAAGTAAAACATTTTTAGTACTTACTAGTATTTGTATAAAGCATTTCATGATATAAACTGCAAGTTGTAAGTTTGTAAAGCAGTTTTGTATAGTGTGCAGTCAGGTGTATTTTAAATGTGTGTTGGGGTAGTCTTGTCAGTGACTGTTGTATGTGTTAAGTATAGTAAAATAAACAAGTACTGTTTTAGTCGTAAGAAGTATAGCTTTTACATTATAAATGAGAGAGAGGTCAAGTAGAAACAAGTTAAAGTTAATATTCTGTGATCAGAGTTGCTGGGGTGGTGGTGGGGTATAAAAGTGTACTGATTATATGTAGAACTAAGATGATAATTTCCCTTGTTTTTTCAAAGGTGGATGTCTAGATTATGTCCTTCACTAAAGCTATGAACAAGTTTTTTTTTGTAAGCAAATAGGCTTGGAAAATAAGAGAAAGTAATGAAATCCATGAGAAATACTAATCTTAAATCTGCAAAGATATTAAGCTTGTTTTTCCAATTAGTAAATGTTCAGTGACAGACAAGAAGTCTGTAACTTTAAGGCAGTTAGCCAGGGGAATTTCATGCATTCTGTTCTGAGTGAAATTTACAGAGATTCCTTCAAGCATCTGCAAGGTAATTGTTTTTTCATTGCTGACTACTTTTACCTGGAGACAAGTTGTCTGCAGGTATAAGCAGTTATCCTCAGAGTTCCGAGCATTCTTTGCTGATGGAAATGTAAAATGTGAAGGTGCAATGCCAAGCAAGCAGTTCATTGAAAAAGTTTGAAATGATAGCATGTGAATAAAACATTGTAGTCTCCCCAGCAGCCCTATAATAGAACTGTGAATAATTTTGTTTTATTGAAAGATAGGCAGTGCAGATTTTAGGTCTAAAAAATAAGGTTTTCTGAAAGCATACAAGCTGTTTTTCACATCCGTGAGGGGAATAGAAGTAAGAAAAGAACATACAGCAATCCGTGTAAGTGGAACACAGGCTGTAACATGCACTTTAGCATGGGTAACCTTCATTTTATATAAGGTTGTGTCTGTGGGTGCAGCTGTCAGTTTGGGCTTGTTTGTCCTTATCTGGAGGGTTAAATGTGTTAAAAATGTGTACATAGTTTTATATATTTGTTCTAAGTTTCTAGGGGATGGGGTATTCTTTTCTGAAAATGTGGTTGGCTTTTTAGTTAATTTTTATTAAAACAAAAATTATTGAGAAATGTGACATATGTTTAAACAGAGATGAGAAGAAAAAAGTATAAAATGTATAAAAAAATAAACTGTCATGTATAATAAGTGGATGTGATGATGTGAGGTATTGCCAGCTATACCAGGAGAAGTAGGGTAGCTGATGTGTAACATATGCCAGCATAGCTAGCTGGAGTTTTGTAAAGAATTATATGCCATTTGTATATCAAACTGAGTTGTACAGATGCTTGTGTTGAAAATATATTTGTAAAGCTGCTTGTGTTAAAAATTTATCAACAGTGGATCCTGTTGGACAGAAAAGAAGTACACCTGTATGTCAGACTATATTGTAACTGCCAAAATGAGCATATTGTAACAGAGGATACTGGAAGAGAAGAGTTTAATCTTAGTCCACATTTTGAAAAAGAGTCTAAAATTAAATTACCTGGTTTGAGCTACAAAGATTGTATCTTACAGTTCTGATTGCAGCCAGAGATGAAATGTCTGTGAAAACCAGGACTAGGAATCCTACTATCTGATGTTGTCAATCTTCATTCATTCTTGACTGCTGGGTTCGGTTCTGAACCCTCAGAACCGACTCTGCTGTTATGCAAAGCTCACACCAGCCAAAAACTCTCGAGCTAAGGCTCTACCCATAATGTCTTTCTTCCTGTTACCCAAGATCTCATTTGCCACATAGAAAATTGGACACATCAGCCGTTGCTCTCAGCTAAGCGCTCAAAAATTTTTTTTATTTGCGTATTATTCTACCTTTCACTTCATATCTTTAATAATTACTATTGTTTAGCTTCCTTTTTGTGCGAGTGACTCTATTGATGACTTTCTACCACCTTATTTACCTCAGAGTATCTCTCCTTACCATTGTTGGTATAGGCTTCTCCTTCCTGTTTACCGTTGATGACTCTTTGATGCCATCATTGGTATCCTTTTTTCCTGCCTTTCTTTTTCTTTACCTGTCTGGGTAGTTCTTTATATACCATACTTGGTATTTAAAAATAAAAAAAAGCCTTTATCTTTTTTCTTCTCCTTTTTCTTATGAGTGAGTGTGCACGTGTGGGCATGCCGTGTACTTGACTGGACAACATGGCAGAGAAGCAGAAAGGAACTTCTGGGTTTAAGCAATGTAAGGACTGTGTCGGAAAGATGCCCAATTCGGATGGGCATCTTTCTTGTGTTTATTGTTTTTGTCCTTCAATTGGAAATTCAACCTCCATGTGAACTCTGTAAGGGTTTCAGTGCTCGAACTCTTGCAGAGAGACGTAACAAATTGATACTTAAAGGATTATTAAAATGTCCTTTTGGTGAAACTCTTTCTGAGGCAGAGACTTCAAAATCTCCAAAAACTGACACTAAAAAATGGAGCCATTTGGTAATGTTTTCCCTCAAGGTACAGGACTCCAAGACTTAGAAATCTCAGGTTCTGACACCTTCTTTGGAACCAAGGGCTAAAGTTCCAAAGATGTCATTGTCTTCTGCTCTGCTGTTGAAAATACCCAACCATCTTCGGTACTGACCATGTCTTCAGCGCCGATGACCTCCCCGGTGCCGATAATTGTAGCTTCTACTATTTCGGTTCCATCCTCACCCTCTATCCAACAGACTATGGTGCCAAAGGTCGATATCATAAGTAACCCCAGAACTAGATATTCCCCTTCAATAGACCCTTTCTTAGGTCAACAGCTGAGTCCCTTCATGGAAAGACCTGAATCTCCTTCGAGAATGTTGATCTGTTCCTCCAGAAGTATATCAGAAATGGATGTAGTTAGATTAGTGGATCAGCTCTTGGAAGCCAGAGGTTTCCCTGCACCTTCTCGGACCTAGCTCCCTCCCGGAGCCAAATCATACTCTCCCAGGACTCCTACATATATTCCTCCTTCAACCTCTTCCCAGATCTTGGAGACCATTGCTTCGACGCTCCCAGTGCCAACTGCTGCAGTACCGACAGTGGATCTCACCTGGGTATCAGAACCTACTGTATGGTCTTTGGCTCCATCAGAACCGTCGCACTCACAGGACCGAGATTTGGCTGCCGATTCTGGGATCCCTGAATCGGCTTCGTTTTTTTTTTCTATGGCACCGTCTATGGCTCTTGGTTCCTTGGTAGTTTCAAGTCCTCTATTGACTCCTGCTCTGGGAGGTGGCTCATCGGAGCAGGGTATGACCCCAGTTCTAAGGTTGTCTTTCACGGTTCCGGGCTCCCATCCCTCTTTGGGTGGGTCTGCCTTCCAGATTATGGAGAGAGCTCTAGCCTCAGCAGGCTCTCAGTTGGTACCATCCTCATCAGAGTGCCATATTTGTGTTCCCTGTGGTTTGCAGCTGCCACAGTCTGGTACATTGGGACAGCGGACACAAGAGCATCAAGATACCCTAGTGCAGGGTCCCCTTTCTTCAGTGTCCTCCTCAGATCTCCTCCCGAGGAGCCAGCCCATAAGAGATCGTGCAAGATTCTCCAGAAGAATCAATCATTGAGGCCACAGATTACGATGAAGGGGAAAGGTCCCCACGGTCACTCCATCATAAAAAGGTTCTCATCTAGGAAAAAAGAGGTCATTGTTCCCCTCTACTCATCACTCGTTAGACCCTTTATAGAGTACAATGCCCCTTTTGGAATGTACCTCACAAGACATCTGCAGCAGCTGGAAAGGCCACAGAAGTACCTCACAAAGAGGATTACTGACCTCAAACAAATGCCCTACACTGACCGCCTCAAAAAACTCCAGCTTTACTCCATAGCATATCGAAAACTCCGAGGTGATCTCTGCCTAACATATAAAGCTATGTCAAACCCAGAGCTGTTGGACATGCTACACGTGAAGAAATCCCAATCCTTCCGAGCTACATGCTCTAGGGACCTAAACCTTGTCACCACAATAAACAGGACATGCTGGAGGGATAGATTCCTGTCCCAGAGACTTCCTATACTCTGGAACAAGCTACCCATCTATAAAAAAAGCAAAGTTCTTCATTAGCACTCTTCAAGACAAATCTTGATGAGTGGATGGGAAATAGGAAATACACCCTGGGGATCACTTCTGTGTCTCTGCTAGACAGTGGCACAGGAAAATAACTTTCTTGGGTGGTGTAAGCTATGGAACCTTGCTGGCTAGGCTTATGTAGGCCCTTGGGCCAATAGCTTAGTACCTACCTATGAAGATGTCTCCTTTAGAGACATCCTGGAAATAATAAAACAGAGGGGTGATTGAAAGCCCTCAAACCCATCATAAGAGGAATCTGTTTTCTTGCAAGCTTTCGTGCCCAGCCATCTACTTCTTGGGTGACCCTGCCGGTTGACGAACTAATCAAACTGATCATACAGTGGGAGTAGAAAGCTTCTGACACCATCGAGCCAATTCCCTGGAGACCAGACAAAATTCTTTCAGCCCCTGAGGAACAGTCCCATTGGTCTAAGGGTCTAGCAGTGGATGCCATGGTGGTGGCGGGAGCCACAAAAAAGGAACTCACCGAAAAGTGTTAAATTGTCCATCCTCCCAACCAAGAGTCCTGCATAATGGACATATTTGGGAAGTGGGTCTTTGCTTCGCTATTCGGTCCTTGAATGTCTTGGCACACTTTACTAGACTCCAAAAGGATCTGATAACTGAACTTTCAGACACCCTTACAGGAGCAGTGTCTGATCAGGTTCGAGAAAAGGTTGCCTCTCAGCTTGCCACCCTGGAGTCTATCTCAAATTCGTCCCTGCAGCTTATTGCTCATACAGCCGAAGGGACATCTAGACCAGCGGGTACAGACGTTGCCATTAGGCGTCATACCTGGATGCACTTGTGTGATTTTTGTGGACCCCTTTAAGTCTTCCTTTGTCAGTGCTCTGGTTGATGCTACTTCATTGTTTGGCACAAAAGTTAGAGACACGTTAGCCAGGTGTGAAAAAGATGGGAAGATCTTTTCAGATGTGGGCATGCGTTTTTCCACTTTACAACGACTTTAGAACGACCTCACTCTAGGAATCAGAGGAGTGGAAAGATGTGGTTCAAGAAGACCCAAGGGCCTTTTCAGGACACATGGTGAGTATTCCCCCCAGGGCAGAGGGGGGAACTCATCAGGAAAACACCCCTCCTGTGGCAAAGGGGGTCCACGCAACCAGGATTCCAGAGATTTTTTTTCTGAACAACCCTACCAGTGCTCCTGAGCGAAGGCCCGATTGCTTACCTCTGGAAGCAATCAGGGGAAGATTTTCTCTGCACCACTCAGCCTGGCTCACAGTAACACTGGATTTCTGGATGCAGACAGTAATCACCAGAGGTTACCGCATTCCCTTAAATCTTTTCCCCAAACTCCAAAGGTGAATCCCTGATGTTCCACCCAGTCAGAGGGATATAGCAACACTAGAAATTCAAAAGCTGCTTCAGAAAAGAGTCACAAGCAGTCCCACCAGACCATATAGGATGCAGATTCTATTCAATATTCTTTTTAGTGCCAAAAAAGACAGAGAACCAGAGGCCAGCTTTCAATCCCAGTGTATTGAACAAGTTTGTACAACGGAGAAAATTCCAGATGTTCATGGTTCAGTCTATTCTTCCCATTCTAGAGAAGGGTGATTGGATATGCTCTATAGATCTTTAGGATGCGTATTACCACATAAAGATGGACAAGCACTGCAGAAGATATATCCACATCCAGATAGAAGCCAGTCATTATCAGTTTCGAGCACTGCCCTTTGGTCTCACCACAACCCCCAGGGTGTTTACCAAATGCATGGCAGTTGTAGCAGCTCATATAAGGCTACAGGGATTCCACATGTTTCCATATCTAGAAGACTGGCTCCTCCCCGCCCCCACCAGGCATCTGCTGCTTTGCACCATGGACTCTGTTCTACACCTTGCCTAGTTCTTAGGCATTTCAGTCAACAAAGAAAAATCTCAATTATCTCCCACACAGGACCTAGAATTAATTGGAGCAAAGGTGACTACGAAAACCTGAGTGGCCTCCCTTCCTCATCACAGGTTGTTAAAGTTGAGATCACAACTTTAAGTGATTCTCTCTCAAAACAAAATCCCTGCTTGTCTGGTACTAAAACTTCTTGGATCCATGGCAGCAACAATAACGTTAGTCCCCCTAGCAAGGTACCACATGAGGCTGTTTCAATGGCTCCTAGTGTCACAGTGGTCAATTCTAACTCACCCCATGTCTCATCCAATCTTAATAGAAAATCGCTGCAAGAAGGATTTATCTTGGTGGATGAAGCCAGAAGAGGATTTATGGAGTTGTCCCTTCTCTCTCTCTCAGCCCAAGGCTGTAGTGACCACAGACGCTTCCCTATGTGGTGGGGGCATTTTCAGGGAAAGACCGTTCAAGGCGTTTGATCCCCACAGGAGGCCAGTCTGTACATCAGTGTCCTACAACTGAGGGCAGTGCTTTTAGTGTTGCAAGAATTCCAGTCTGCCCTTCCATCAGGGACAATTGCTATCCAGTCTGACAACATGTCAGTAATCTGGTACATCAACAAACGGGGGAACCAGATCCTACCCACTATGCTGGGAAGCCCTAAGAGTTTGGCAATGGGCAATCACCTCCAACCACTTTCTAATAGTAACGCATATTCCGGGGAACTCCAACGTAATTGTGGACAAACTAAGCAGATGTATCCTTCTAAGTCACAAGTGGTCTCTCAATCCCAACATAGTGACTAACAATCTGAAGTTGTTAATCTTCTTCCTATTCATCAGTGAAGTCGGCCTTATACCAAGCTTGCGTGCACCCAAAAACACTCGAGCTAGGCTGCTACCCACAATGCCCTTTGCTCAGTTACCTCAGGTCTCGTTTGCCACGCAGCCATATAGCAGCGTTTCACCGAGCTCTCCAGCTAAGTGATTTTTCTGATATATTTACAATTTTTTTGTAAAAGTTTTTCCTCTTTATAATTTGTTCTTGATATCTATATTGCTTCAGCTCTACCCACAGGTACCTCTTTCTTACCATTGTTGGTATTTTCTAACTTTCTACCCTTGTGGTATCTAGTTACCATTGTTGGTATTTCCTCTCTTCCTTCTTCATTTCCTCACTTTCCTCACTCTTTCCTTTTTGTGTGAGAGTGTGTTCTGGGATGTCTGAAAGGTAGGGAACTATGGGGTTTAAACACTGCTCTTCTTGGAGTGATAAACTACCGAATAGTGACCTCCATGAAGAGTGTGTCTACTGTTTGGGGGTTCCGCATTTGTCGGCGAAACCCCCGTGTGATATTTGTGCTAGCTTCAGTAAGCGGACGCTGAATGAACGTCGTAACAAACTGATTTTTAAGGGCCTACTTGCTTCGCCTTTTTCGAGGCTATTTCTGTGACGGAGGTCTCATCCCCTCCTTCTATGGACAAGAAACGTCCTTGCTTGGACCCCTCTTCACCGGCTGGTGACAGAGGTAAAAGTCACAAACACAAGGCCTAAAAGTCCTCATCAGAGCACTGTTCTGCTTCCTCGGTGCCGACTACTACATCGGCTCTGAGCTCGGCTGCAGTGAAGCTTACCGAGGTCACCTAGTCTGCGCTTACCCCAGCACCGATGACTGTGGTGCCGTCTGCTGCCTCAGTTTCAACCAGCTTATCTGTTTCTTCTCGGCACCGACATCGCCCATTTCTGCTCTATCGATTCCGACAACAACCTCGGAAGCGTTTTTGTCATCCAGCACGATTGTATCCTCAGCTCCGAGCCCGTTCAAGGCTCCAACCATACGGTTGTTGCCAGTTTCGAAATTGGAATCTTCGATGCCGTTCTGTGATACACCATGGACCCGATACTCATCTGCTGTGGACCCGTTTGCCGGACAAGCCTGCAGCCCCTTTTTGGCCCGGCCTGATTCCCCCTCAGGGGCATCGGTGAGATCCACCAGGAGCCTTTCCGAATTGGATGTGGTGCGCCTTTTTGACCAGCTGCTGACTGCCAGGGGAATTTCGAATCCGCTTAGACCCTATCCCACTCCAGGCTTTGGGTCTGTTTCTCCAGCAACTCCTACTTACTCTCCTCCCTTGGATCCCTCGGTTCCAAGGCTCATTTGTCCAACCTTTACTAGAGGACTCCCTTCCTTGGCGCTGACAGTGACACTGTCTGAGGCCCCGAGACCCCTTTGGGTGTCGGTTCCATCGGAACCCATCCTTCCTCAATCTCATGCTTGGGGGGTGGAACCTCCGGTTCCGGTCTTGGTTCTGATGGTTTTGTCTGTCCCGACTTCGGATCCGAGGGTGACTACGCTCCAAGTCTGCTTGAGGCTCCGTCTCTGGGGGTGGACCGTCTGGAGCAGGGTGTGGCCCCGGTACCGATTTTGTCTTCTTCGGTTCCGGGCTCCCACTCCTCTTCGGGCAGGCCCGCTTTCCAGGTGATGGAGAGGGTACTTGCTGCTAGCAGTCCTCCTCCATTGGTTATTCCCCCAGTTCCTTCTGCACCACAGCTGTCAAATGCCACCCTCCCAGGACTCCGAGAGCACAAGGCCCAGGAAACCCCTGTCCACAGTATTTCCCTTTCTGAGTCTTCTTCGGATGCTCCCACCGAAGAACCCCCTCAGAAATGGGTGTGTAAGAGGAAACACATGGACTCCCCAGAGGAGTCCCTCACGGAAGATACGGACTACGATGATGGGGAAAGGTCCCCACGGTCACCCTCTGATGATGTCTCCTTTGGAGACATCATGGAAATCTTGAAACAGAGGGGTGACTGGAAGTCCTCCAAGCCTTCCTCCGAGGAATCCGTATTCCTGCAGGCCTTTCGCTCTTGGCCCTTTACTTCTTGTGTGACCCCCCCCCCACCAATGAGTTGGTTAATGTCATCGGCCAACGGGCATAGAAAAACCCTGACTCCGATGAGGTCATCCCCAGGAAATCAGACAGAGTACTCTCCCCTCCAGAAGATCAACCCCATTGGTCTAGAGGTTTGCCAGTGGACGCTATGGTGGTGGCGGCAGCCGTGAAAAAGGATCTTGCAGAAGAGAGTCCTGCTGTGGACAGGTTTGGGAAGCGAGTCATTGCGTCAGCGACCTTTGCAGTTAGGTCCTTGAGCTTTCTGGCATATTTTACGAGGCTCCAGAGAGATCTTATCTCTGAACTCTCCAAACCCTCGCGGGCCAAGTATCAGATGGAGCATGAGATAAAGTTGCTTCCCAACTTGCCGCCCTAGAATCAATATCTAATTCATCCATGAGGTTGCTGTCACACGCAACCGAAGGAGCAGCTAGAGGTGCGGGTGCAGGAGTAGTCATGAGACGCCACGCCTGGATGCGCATTTGCAACCTCGCGGACTCCTTCAAGTGTTCCTTTCTAAATGCCCCTATCAAGCCATCTGCTCTGTTTGGTGCTAAGGTCAAGGATACATTAGCCAGGTGCAAGCAAGACGGGAAGACCTTGTCTGCCGTTGGCCTACGCTTTTCCAAACCTCAGCATTCCTTCTCCAGGAATCAGAGGAGCGGAAAGATGTGGCACAAGAAGTCTCAAGGTTCTTTCCGAGATGCATGTGGTGAGGACTCCTCCAGAGGCAGAGGGGGTTCCAATAATGGAAGATGTCCCTTTTGGGGCAGAGGGGGTCCCTGGAACCAGGGCTCCAGAGATTCCTTCTCGAGTAGAACGTATCATTGCTCCTGAGGCGCTGCCCAATTGCTTTCCTCTAGAAGCAGTCGGGGCATGTTTTTCTCTGCACCAAACTGCCTGGCTCTCCATTATGAATGATCAGTGGGTACAGAGAATCATTACCAGAGGCTACCATATTCTCCTAATAACTTATCCAAGACCTCCAAAATCTCTTCCCGACGTTCCACCCAGTCAAAGGGAGGAGGCAGCTTCCGAAATATGAAAGCTATGTCAAAAACGAGCCATCCAACAGGTCCCCCCTGATCAGTGTGGATCAGGGTTCTACTCAAGATTCTTTTTGGTGCCAAAGAAACAGGAGACTGGACGCCCATTCTGGATCTCAGCCAACTAAACAAATTGGTAGTTCAGACCAAATTCCGCATGGTCACGATTCAAGCCATCCTTCCCTTTCTGCAGGAGGGTGTGTGGATGTGCTCATTAGATCTCCGGGATGCGTATTACCATTTCAAGATGGACAAGCGCTCCAGGAGCCTCCTTTGCTTCTGGTTGAGAGCCAGTCACTACCAATTCAGAGCCCTGCCTTTCAGTCTCTCGACGGCCCCCAGAGTTTTCACGAAATGCCTTGCAGTGGTAACAGCTCATTTGAGACTTCAGGGATTCCAGGTGTTTCCATGCCTAGACGATTGGCTCCTCTCCGCCCCCACCAAGCGTCTTCCAGTCAGGGCCCTACCCTACACACTGGCTCTAGCGGAGTCATTAGGCATAACCATACATTGGGAGAAATCAAACCTTCAACCATCACAACAACTAGAATTCAAAGGGTCAATATTCAACACCCAGTCAAGCCTGAACTCACTTCCTGTCCACAGGCTTCAGAGACTAAGGGCACAAGTTCAAGTGATACTCTGTCGAAGAAAGGTGTCTGCAAGGGAAGTCCTCCAAGCCTTGGGATCTATGGCTGCAGACATCCCCATAGTTCCATTAGCCAGACTACACATGAGATTACTATAATGGCTCCTTCAGGCCCAGTGGATACCCAGTCTTCACCCCCTGGGCTCACAGATTCTTATCACCAACATTTGCAAACAAGATCTCCTCTGGTGGATGAGTACAGATGAAAATCTTTGGTGTCGCCCCTTCCAGGTTCCACAGCCCAGCGCCACAGTGACCATGGATGCTTCCCTGATGGGGTGGGGGGCCACTTCCAGGGAAAGTCAGTCCAAGGCACGTGGTCCAGTGTAGCAGTCAATTTGTATATCAATGTCCTGGAGTTAAGACCGGTGCTATTGGCATTGCAAGCTTTTCATTCGCTCCTTCCGTCTGGAACGATTGCTGTCCAGTCAGACAACATGTCCATGGTCTGGTACATAAGCAAACAGGGAGGGACCAAATCTTACCCCCTATGTCGCGAAGCCATGAGAATCTGGCAGTGGGCGATAGCTTCCAACCACTTTCTGATTGCAACACATATCCCGGGGAGCTCCAACGTGATTGCAGACAGGCTGGGCAGATGCATTTTTCATCCTCATGAGTGGTCTCTCAACCAGAGTGTGGTAGCGAAAATTTTCAACCATTTGGGCCAGCCATGCTGCGACCTTTTCACCTCCCCTTCAACCACAAAATGCAGCAGCTACTTTGCCCTATTTCCCCCTCTCGGGGAGTCACCGAGAGATGCTTTAATCCATGATTGGCCCACAGGTCTCCTTTATGCTTTTCCTCTGATCCCTCTGATTCCCCTTGTTCTAAGGAAAGCTATTCGGTTGAGAAGCAAAGTGATCCTCATTGCCCCATTCTGGCCTCATCAAGTGTGGTTTCCCTTCCTTCGACCTCATCTGTTACACCTCCTTGGATCCTAGACATTTGTCAGGACCTCATATCTCACCCACAAGGGGTGACTCCCCCAAATCTGTCCACTCTCAAGCTGACAGCTTGGTTTCTCCATTTCCATTAGTTGCCAGGCAGGAAACCCTCTCCTCACCAGTCCGTGATATTATCTTGGCCTCTCATAAACCATCCACCAGGAAACTTTACAGGGACAAATGGAAAAGATTTTCTATTTGGTCATGTAATCAGAAGCTAGAACCGTTCTCAGCCCCGTAGCCACAATTCTTCATTATCTGGCTGAACTGTTCGACAAGGGGGCCTCAGCTTCCACCATTTGAGTCCATCTAGCAGCTGTTTCCAACTTCCATAATGGGTTTGATGGAGTGCCACTTATTTCTCTCGCCTTTGCACGACCTTCCTCAAGGGTATTTTCCACAGCAGGCCTCCCATCAGACAGCCGGTGGAGGAATGGAATCTGTCCTGAGTTCTGCAGTCTCTCTCTCTGTCCCCTTTTGAGCCGGGTGCGACATGTGATCTAAAATTCCTGTCATGGAAATCCTTATTTCTGGTGGCTATAACTTCAGCCAGAAGAATTTCTGAATTACAAGCATTATGTATCAAGAGCCCTTATCTGATCTTTCATAAGGACAGAGTATCACTTCGTACTAATCCATCCTTTCTTCCCAAAGTGGTTTCTAATTTTTCGATTAACCAGTCCATTGAGCTCCCTGTGTTCTTCCAAAATTACTCTAACAAGGGAGAATACTGCCTACATTCCTTGGATGTTCATAGACAATTTCGTTTCTGTCTGGACAGAACTAAATCCTTTCACAAGTCAGACCAGCTTTTCATTTCCTTTGTGGGTCCTAGAATAGGAGGTGCAGTATTGAAAGTTACTTTGTCTAAATGGCTCAGGGATTGCACTGACTTCACATACTCACTTACAGAGGGATCGAAGCCTGGCCAAATCAAAGCTCACTCAACTAGGGCTGTTGCAGCATCTGTTGCCTTCCACTCTAGGGCCTCCATGGATGACATTTGTGCAGCTGCCATTTTGGCTAAGCCCCACACTTTTATCAAGCGTTACAAATTGGATCTGATCTCCAGGAGAAGAGCGACTTTTGGTTCTATGGTTCTCAGGAATGTTCTTCCATAAGGGCCACCCAGGTTCTTCAAGTAGCTGGGGACTCGGTCCCATCAATGAGGAATAGGAAGAAGATTAACAACTTCAAATAAAGAAGTTATGTCTTACCATAACGTTCCATCTGAGTTGTTGATCTTCTTTCAGTCATCACACCCTCCCACCGACTCCCTCCTAAGGTTCCTGGCAGATCTTCTGGGCCTTTGTGGTGTATTAGGGTTTCTGCACAGAGATGGCCTCTGACTTCTTCTTTTTCTTCTATATGTTGCATGCAAACTCGATCTGAGGTAACTGAGCAAAGGGCATTGTGGATAACAGCTTAGTTTGAGAGTTTTCTGGTGCACGCAAGCTTGGTATAAGGCCGATTCGGTTCTGAGGGCTCGGAACTGAACCCATCAGTGATGACTGGAAGAAGATCAACAACTCAGATGGAACGTTATGGTAAGACATAACTTTTTTTTTTCATTGATGGGGTCAGCCTTGCTGCGACCTGTATTCCTCTTCCATAAACCACAAATGCAGGAGTTACTTTGCCCTAGTCCCCCCTCGTGAGGCGTCCCTGAGAGATGGACTTCACTATTGGCCCCCGGGACTTCTGAATGCCTTTCCACCAGTTCCTCTAATCCCCCAGTTTCTAAGGAAAGCTCAACAGTTGAGAAGCAAAGTGATTCTCATTGCACCCTACTGTTTCTGGTATCCCTTTCTCTGGCCTCATCTGGTTCACTGCCCGTGGACTCTTGATCCAACTTTGGACCTGTTATCTCACCCTCAGGGCTTGGTGCATCCCACCCTTCAACATTTCAAGCTGACCGCTTGGTTTCTCCACTTCCAGTAATTGCCAGGCAAAAGAATTTATCCTCCCCAGTGCAAAAGATACTTCTGGCTTTTCATAAACCGTCCACCAGAAAAATTTACCTTGACAAATGGAAATTATTCTCTATTTGGTTGGATACAAACGTCTTTGATCCTTTCTCGGCTCCAGTAGATTAGGTCCTGGAATACTTAGCCACCTTATTTCAGTTGGGAGCCTCAACTTCTACCATTAGAGTTTATTTAGCTGCCATCTCAAATTTTTATAATGGTTTTGACAGTCACTCAATATCCCACTGTCTTTGCAAAATTTTTTTTAAGGGTGCTCAACATTTGAAGCCACCTTTCAAAGATCCAATAGCGCCTTGGGATTTGACCTTAGTCTTGCATTGCTTAGTTTGTCAGCTTTTTGAGCCAGCAGCCACTTGTGACCTCATGTTTTTATCTTGGAAGATCCTCTTCCTAGTAGCTGTCACATTTACTAGGAGAATTTCAGAGTTACAGGCTTTGTGTGTGAATAATCCATACTTCATCTTCCACAAAGGGAGAGTATCACTCAGAACCAATCTCTCCTTCCTTTCTAAAGTGGTATCCGAGTCCAGTATTAACCAGACTGTAGACTTACCAGTTTTTTTTCCAAATTTTTCAAACAAAGGAGAATACTGCCTGCATATGTTGGACGTCCACAGGCAGTTACATTTCTACTTGGAACAAAAGCCTCTAGAAAATCAGACCAACTCTTTCAATCTTTTTAGGCACCGGATTGGGAAAACCGGTTTCAAATGTCACCTTATTGAAATGGTTAAGGGACTGCATTACCTTTATATACAATCAGAACAAACTCAAACTACCAACAAAAGTTAGAGCTCCTTCAACGAGATGTTTCCACTTCAGTGGTCTTCCATTCCAGAGATTCTATGGAAGACATATGTGCAGCTGCAATTTGGGCTACCCCTCATACCTTTATCACTCATTGCAAGTTAGACACGGTCTCCAGTGGAAGAGCATCCTTTGGCTCTATGGTGCTCAGGAATATCCTTCCTTAGGGCCATCCAGGATCTGAAGTAGCTGGGGACTCTGTCCCTTCAGCCATGAATGAATGAAGATCGACAACATCAGGTAAATAAGTTATGTTCTTACCATAACATTCCGTCTGTGTTGTTGATCTTCATTCATTCTTGACATCCCACCCTCCTGCCCCATCCTAGAGATTCCTGGAGGTTCGGAACTAGTCCTGGGGTTGTTATAGGGTTGCTGCTCAGACAGAGCTTCCATATTTTCTTAATGGTAGGCAAACTTCTTCTTAGATAATGGGAAGAGAAGCAGTATGGGTAGAGCCTTAGCTCAAGAGTTTTTGGCTGGCGTGAGCTTTGTGTAATGGCTGAGTCGGTTCCAAGGGTTCGGAAGTGAATCCATCAGTCAAGAATGAATGAAAATCGACAACACAGATGGAACATTATGGTAAGAACATAAGTTTTTTTTATTGTTCTTAGGGGTGAACTAATTGCTACCTTGGAAGGTTGGAAGTTTTGAAATGATTTTATAACTTCCAGATGTTATAACACATCTCAACAAAGCTGTATCTGTCTTTTCTAATTTCACCAAATCTTTTGGGTTTCTAATACTGTGACGGGAATGGACCCCATTCCTAAGTGTAAGTATGATTAAAATTCATGAAATTAGTATTGTTTCAATCTTTGTCAGCCAAAAGTGCTCTTCACAGCACCCGCAATGTGCCCAGTAATGACTCCTTCTGCAGTTCGTATGGGGTTAGATGGATTGGTAACATATCTAAATATGACTGTAAATTCTTTTTTGTAAGACCCGTTGCTCCCACTACTATTGGAACTGTCTGGGTATCTTGCTTCCACATTACTCTCACTTCTGCATGCAGATCCTGGTATTTTATGACTTTGTGTCTGTATGCAAGACACTGTAGTCACTGGGTGTGGCGATTTCAATGATCAGTGCTACTTTTCTCTTCTTTTCTTGGACCACTATATCCGGTTTTCTAGCACCTATCTTTTGAACTGTTGGTAATGGGTGATCCCATATGATATAAACGTCATCATTTTCTATGTTTTGTGGCTCATGCTTCCAGTGTTTTTCAGCCGTTTTGATACCATAATGTTTGCACAATCCCCAGTGCAACAGTCTCACCACATTATTATGCCTTTCAGTATACAGTCCTTTTGCCATTAGTGTGTCACATCCAGCAACAAGGTGTGTGACTGTTTCCAGTTCGATTTTACAAAACCAACATATGTCTGTTTCTCCCACATGTTCAATGGACTTTGTAAACTAGCATGTACATAGCCCACGTGCAGCACTGCGAGGCTACAGTTAAACTATTCCAGGTGCCAGAAAGTCTGCTCTTCAAATTTTCCCTTACAACTAGCTGGTTTCTTAGTAGTAGTACTAAAATCTGAACCCCTGTGACTAGCACTTGCTGTAGAACCTGCTGGAAAGCACTAGGAAGCCTGAAACTGATACAAGCACTCAGCTCTCGCTGTCAATAAGGAGAAATTAATCATAGGCACTAAGCAGCCTATAATTGCAAAGTACCTTGCAAAGGTAAGGGAAAACAGCTCTTAAATTTTACAAAAAAGCACCTTAACAGGCATGTCCAAGGGTCAGCTTCTGGTGATTTCTCCTGTCCACCTGGTGAATCTGGGCATACTGGGGCAATGCAGCAACTGCCTCATGTACACAGACAATCCTGTCCTCCTACCACCCAACACTACAACCTGTGAGAGATGCACTTACATAGCCAAACTGGAAGCAAAGCTCTCTTTCCGGCCAAGATTGTGCTAGACAGTCAAGAGGAGAAGGTTAACACCTGCATTACACCTCAAGCAACTCATAGCCCTTCAAAACCCACACCATCAACACCCACACATAGCAACACTAAACCCACATATGCGGAGGCCCTTAACATTAACCTGCCCAAGCAACAAGGACCTCCAAAGCCGAAATGCAAACAAACACCAGTCACAACCAAAGTGACACATAGCTCACAAAACCAGTGTGCCACCCAACAACAGCCCCTAAAGCAAGACAATGTACCCAACACTTTAGTCATAGGTGACTCTATAGTCAGGCAACTGATGTCCCACTCACCAGACTGAACAAGGAGAAAATTACAATCAGCTGCCTGTCAGGTGCCAGGATCCGCCACATAACGCATGCACTCAAGTCACTCCACAACAAGTACAAATACGAGTCTGTCATTGTCCATGCTGGAGTGAATGACTTGAGACGTACCTCCCCGGACTACATGAAAAGAGACATGGAAGAGCTCTTGGATCATGTGACCCAGGCAGGTATGACCCTAGCCCTGAGTAGCATCCTGCCTTTGCCCAGAATGATACCACAGTATAAGGACAAAATGATTGACTTCAACAATTGGCTAAGCTTCTGGTGTCATTCAAAGGGGATCCAGTATTTGTCTGCCTGGGAAGACATGATCGACAAACCACGATGCTTTGCCAGAGATGGTCTGCACCTGTCACCCCTGGGAGTCAGGTTACTGGCTAAAGCTCTTGCCACCCCTATAGTGCCTTTTTTAGACAAGGTGCAAAGGATAAAACCACCACTGTAACAGATACAAGCATGCAAAATCTGAAGGTAATGCTACTCGATGCTAGAAGTCTAAACCTCAAAATGCACTCTCTCGAGGCACTCCTAAAAATGGAGAACATCGATATCTGTGCAGTAACAGAGACCTGGTTCAAGGCTCCAGAGAGCACCCCTGCAATACCAGGCTACAATTCTTACCACACTTTTCGGCCACAAAACCAAGACCAAAACACTAATGTGGAGGAGTGTCCATATTCACACCTCCAGGCTAGTTGCCCAACACAATGCATCTGAAATTCTCCAGGTGCAACTAACACTAGGTAAGACTGCAATCCAAATTGTAGCTTGCTACAGATCTCCCACCATACCCCAGGATTCCCACTACACCTTTCTAAACATACTGGAAAATATTAAGATACAACCAAACACCCTAATACTGGGTGATTTCAACTACCATGCCATTAATTGGGAAAACTAATCGGGTACCAACTCCTTTTCCCAACGATTCTTGGAATTCATAAATTCCAACACCCTGGATCAACTAATCCATTGTCCCACCAGGGGCTCCAATATCCTAGACATGGTCATTACCAACATGGGAGATAGATGCTCCACACCAGTGGTCACCCCCTCATTGGTCAAGTCTGACCATAAGCAAATCACCCTTGACATCCACATCCCACCCCCACCCCCCAGTAAGGAAACCTCCTTAAAAAACTTCTCCAAAGCCAACTTCATGCTACTGAAGTCAGAAGTGACAAACTTCACAACACCCACGCAGACGGGATCTGGACGTTCGACTGCAGAATCCTACACTAAGGCACTGTACAAGCACATCCACTCGTGCATGAATCGTGCCATCCCAAATAGAACCAAGATGCTCTTCTCCAAAAAAAGGAAGCCAATCTGGTGGTCCCTTGCTATAAACAAACTGTACAACAGAAGGAAGAAACTGTTGCAGCAAAGAGGAAAATCCCAGGAGGCAAAAAACTCCCTCACCAGCGTCAGTAAGAAGCTGAGATCCCTCATAAAATCCTCAAAAGCTAGTTACGAAAATAAAATTGTCAAAGATTCCAAAGACAACCACAAGGCATTCTATAGTTATGTCAAGAATCTAAATGGCAATGCTCAGATCTACTCTGAGCTACAACAGAATGGCATTAAATATACTTATCCCAAGGATATTGCCAATATCCTGGCAGATCGAATTAGTGCCAACTTCACCCCCTAATGGGCCCATCTCAATACCAAAATATTGCCAAATTCCGATAATCACGGCCACACAGGTAGAAACCGCACTCTCCAAAGCTAAGAATACAGCATCCATGGGACCAGATGACATCCCAGGCTGTGTACTACATGAACTACAAAATGAACTGGCCCCTCATCTAAGTGTCATGTTTAATCATAGCCTCACCTCAGGCTTTGTGCCCACTGAGTGGCGCACAGCTACAGTTATCCCGCTCCACAAGGGAAGATCTGCCTTGGATCCCAGGAACTACCATTCCATCAGTCTGACAAGCCTGATTTGCAAGGGCATGGAACGCATTATCATGGAACTTATAAACAAAGACATTGGCAACCTTCAAACACTGGCCCACACCCAGTTTGGGTTTGTGAAGGGACGATCTTGTCTCCTGAATCTGATTGACTTCTTCGAGTCAGTCTTCAGAGCTGTGGACGTGGGTAAGGCGGTCCACACAGCCTATCTGGATCTCGCCAAGGCCTTTGACACCATCCCCCACTCTGGAATCATAGATAAACTTACTAAGCTGGGCATAAATCCCTATGTCACTCGATGGGTTGCCAACTGGCTTACTGACAGAACCCAGATTGTAAAAGTAGCCGACTCCAAATCCAGCTCCAGACAAGTGACTAGTGGAGTACCTCAGGGTTCAGTCCTGGGACCACTCTTGTTTGGCATCTACTTCTCTGAAGTACAGACCAACACTAAGGGACTCTGGCTAACAAAGTTTGCAGATGACTGCAAACTGGGAGCCATTATTGAATCCCCAAATGATGTGGATATTCTACAAAAGGGCCTTACAGAAACAGATGCCTGGTGCCAGAGCCATGGGCTCAAGCTTAATGCCAAGAAATGTATAGTTATCCCCTTTGAAAAAAACATGTACCCATGAATTACCACATAGGTGGCAGGACACTAAACATCGAAAGTGTGATGAGAGACTTAGGGACACAGATGGACAGTGGTCTCACTTTCGATGACCACATCGCCACAACAGTCAGGAAATCCTTCTATGTGGCACACCTCATCACTAAGCGCTTTTCATCCAGAAAAAAGAAGGTCATTGTCCCACTGTACTCATCCCTCATTAGACCCATTATAGAGTATAATGCCCCATTTGGTATGTACCTCACAAGACATGTGCAACAGCTGGAAAGGCCACAGAAATACCTCACTAAAAGAATCACAGGCCTAAAGCAGATGCCATATGCTGACCATCTAAAAAAAACTCCAGCTATACTCTGTGGCATATCGTCTACTCAGAGGCGATCTCTGCTTAACATACAAGGCCATGTCAAACCATGAGCTGTTGGACATGCTCCACTTAAAGAAATCCCAATCCTTCAGAGCCACACGCTCCAGGGATCTCAACCTTATCATCACAATGAACAAAACATGCTGGAGAGATAGGTTCCTGACCCAGAGACTCCCCATACTCTGGAATAGACTGCCCATACATGTCAAGCAGAGCGCCTCATTGGCCCTCTTCAAAAGGAACCTTGATGATTGGATGGGAGATAGGAAATTCACCCCGGGGATCATGTCAGTCACCCTGCTAGACAGGGGCCCAGAGAAGTAAATGTTGTGGGAAGAAATATCCAGGGAATTGTTATGGCTAGGCTTGCATAGGCCTTAGAGCCAATAGCCTTCTACCAGCCTATGAGCTATCTTGGTCTGCCAGTATTAAGCTTTCATTTCTTGGTTTGAATTCACCTCTTCTTAACCATTCCTGCGTTTGTTCTTGATCAACATGAGGCTGTTCCAGAAGTTTTTTATACTTGCAACTATATTTTTGTTTTTTCCTCATTTCTTGCCTTATCAACTGGTCCTTCACCTTATATTCTTTCTTTTGTTTTTTTGGCACATTCAGTTGCTGCCTGGTTTTTATCTACTTCTGGTTTGATCTCCATTCCTGCTTGACGTCGATATACTTCTTCTAAATTAAGCAGAGAAGTCACCTTAGATTTATTCTCCTCGTGTTTCAAAACTTTAACTACATTTGGATCTTGTGAGGTCAGTAGATATGTGTGGAGTCCCACGATTGCAGATCTATACATGTATCTGTGTGTATGATAAACACCTGTATGCTAGATTCTGGATTCTGGTTCAGTTTCTAGTAATGTAGTAGTGTGGTAACCAGAGTCAGATGACCAGATGTGTGTGATGTCATTCTGTAATCCAGCACTGAAATGATGTCTTAATAGTATAGATGAGACATTAGTCTCAGAGCAGTCTGTTTTTGAAACTTGACCAAGAAGGAAGACCACTCACCCACTTCATCTTGCCTTGCTTTAGTAAGTAACCAGGGAATAGTAATTCTTTATATCAGTCAGAAAAATATAGTGAGATTAGTTAAGTACTGTTTTTATGTATTTGTGTTATTATTTCCTGTGATTGAAACTCTGGTATTTATTGTAAATAGATGTTTAGTAGTTTTGTGTTCTTTTATTATTAATATATTTAGACTTGTCATTGTGGATGGTCTTTTAGAGAATATTTTAACCTTTGAGAGTACTTATAATATTTGGTGACACTGTGGCCTCTCCTGAAGGTCTTACTTCATTGATCAAACACTGCTACTTGTATTAGTATTAATTCTACTCAGTGTAATTGGGTACCTTTGTAAGAACCTTAGAGTAGCTGGCTTTGGAGTGTTCTGGTGGCAGTACCTAACTTATAGTCTGGGCAGAAGGGGTCATAACTGGTAAGTCTGTGCCAGCCCTTTCCAGGTGTGTGTGTGTGGGTGTATGTTTGTGTAAAAATCAAATCTCAAAGTGTGTGTGTGTCAGATACTTGCAGCAGGGGCACAGAGCACTGCTTCCACAGAGAGGATAATGGAGGACTTGGCTGAGGACTCAACTCTACAGCTGTGCCAGTGGGGAAGTATTACTGGGGGTCTGGAGAGAAAGAGGGAAACCCAGCCCCTGGGCTGAGTGTGATCCCTGTGTGTTCTTAAGGGAACTTGTGCTTGGTGCAGAGAACTGCATTTGGAATTACTGTGTGTATATATTTTTGTTCCAAGTGAATATTCCTCTCCACTGTCAGTGGTGAAGATTCAGGCTCCTTGATTACTGGCCCAGAGCAGGGACATCACAGTGGAAACAACAGATCTGATGTTGTCAATCTTCATTTATCCTTGATGTATGGGATTCGGTTCCAACTCTTGGAACTGGGTCGGCCATTGTAACAGCTCGTGAGAACCAAAAACTCTTGAGCTAAGTCCCAGAATACCCCTCTCTAGATTACCTCAGATCTTATTTGCTGAACTTCCACATAGGACGCATCCGTCAAACTCTCTTTTGAGTTAAGTGTATTTTCATTATTTTTAATAAAAACTTAGTTAAATTTTCTTGGGTTTTTTCAACCTTTTCTACCTACCCATTTTTTAAAATTTTTCACATTCTGTTCTTTGTTTATACTATTTCCCTAAACAGTTTGGTGTTCTTTCCTACCATTTTTGGTCGTATTTTGTTTGTTAAAATAGAAAATAGTTATAGTTTTACTTAGTTCTAAGTCTGTCTTGTGAGTGAGTGTTCTTTCCACCTTTGTTCCTCTTGGCATCCTTTCTACCATTGTTGGTGGCCTCTATCCCTCTGCTCTCTACCTCCTGGTAGTTCTGGCCTACCATTGTTGGTAGCCTTTCCCCTCTCTTTCTTACTTTCTTTCCCTTGTGTTTGTGTGCAGCTGTGATGGTGTTTTCTGTGACTTGTTTCTTTCTTCCTTCCTGGTCAAGATGGCAGATAAGAGTAAAGGCACTACTGGCTTCAAACGGTGCCGTGATTGTGGAAGGAAAATGCCCAATTCTGATGGGTGTATGTGTTGTGTCTATTGCTTGGGCCCGGTGCATTTCCAAGAAGACTGAGATATTTGTCAAGCTTTTAATCACCGAGCCCTCATAGAAAGGAAAAAAAGCTTATTTTGAAAGGACTGATTAAGGCGTCTTTTGAGGAGGCTTTGTCCAGTCAGCCTAGGAAATCTAAATCAGATGTGTCTTCTCCATTTTCCTCCTCTTACTCTTCTTCAAAAATTGATCTTGGAAAGATGAGGAGTCTCTCAGTGCTGACTTGCCCTTCAGCCCCAGCAGACAAGAAACAAAAATCTTCAATTCCCATCCAGTCAGCGGAACCGAAGCTAAGCTCCAAGTAAGGTATGGTACTGAATTTGTCACCAACTGTGACAACCCGTTCTTCACCACAAATTTCTGTGCTGACAGTTTCGGCACCAACCACACAGGTGACAATCCCTCCCTCTGTGCCATTCCCTTATACAGTGCTGTCAGTATCTTTGGAACCAGGACTTCTTCATTACCCAGGACTAGGTATTCCCCCTCAGTAGATCCCTTTGTGGGGCATCTTCCAAGCCCCTTCATTGAGAGCCCTGAATCCCCATCAACATTCTCTGTTCATTCCACCAGGAGTCTGACAAAAGTTGACATCGTGAAGTTAGTGGATCAGCTCTCATGGCTAGGAGTCCTACAGTTTTTTCATAGGTTTCACGCCCTGCTGGAGATGGGACCTTTTCTGCATGGACTCCACCAGGCATTCCTCCTCTAACCTCCTCCGAGGCATTAGAGACCACGACTCCAATCCTCCTGGTTCTGTCTGTTCTGGTGCCGGCAGCTTTTATCCCTTCAACTCCGGTGTTTGCCCTAAGCTCCTCGGTTATTTCAGATCTGGATGGCTCCTGGTGTCGTAGCTCTATTGCCAGTCTGGGGGGCATGGTTCAGTTCTAGTTTTCTTGGAGCCATCCTTGCTTCTCGGAGTCTTGGGTCTTGGCATGCACGGGCTATTCCCCAGATTCAGCTTTGGTGGTGGTCTTGTCGGAGCGGGGTGGGTCCATGGCTCCCAGGTTGTCTTTCCTGGTTGCGGGCCCCCATCCCTCTATGGGGGGGGCTACCTTCCAGGTCATAGAGAGGGCTTTGGCCTCTGCAGGTTTGCAACCATTTCCTTCCCTGTCAGACTACTTTCTCAGGACTCCCTTTCGTCCAGAACTTACTTCAACCTCCATGCCTGGACAGCGAGCACCAAAGCTGCAGGATACCCCTACACAGAGCCTTACCTCTTCCATGTCCTCCACAGAGCTTCCCACTGAGGAAGTGCCCCAGAAGAAGATCTGTAAGAGGAAATACCTAGATTCCCCACAGGAATCTGTCATAGAGGACACGGACTTTGAAGACTGTGAGGTTTCCCCCTGTCACCCCCAGAAGATGTCTCCTTTGGAGACATTCTTGAAATATTAAAGCAGAGGGTGGCTGGAAGCTCAAATACCCTTTCTCAGAGGAGTCAGTGTACCTACAAGCTTTCGGTGCTCACCCTTCTACCTCTTGGGTGACCCCCGCCTACTGATGGTCTTATTAAGTTGATCACAGCGAGCATGGAAGGCCCCTGATTCTGTAGAGCCAGTCCCCAAGAGACTGGATAAAATTCTCACAGCACTAGAGGACCATCAGCTTTGGGCCAAGGGATTAGCAGTAGAAGCTATGGTAGTTGTGGCAGCCACAAAGAAGAATCTTGCAGAAGAGAGTTCTACTGTTCATCCCCCTGAGAGTCCAGGGAGATGGACAGGTTTGGGGAAGCAGGTATACACTTCATTGACCTTTGCCTTATGGTCTTTGAATTTTATGGCACATTCTACTAGACTCCACAGGAATCTGATCAAGAAGCTGTCAGATACCCTTGCAGGAGCTGTGTCTGAAGGGGTACAAGATAAAGTAGCCTCCCAGTTAGCCGTCCTGGAGTCTATTTGTCCATGAAGCTCATTGCACACGCAGCCGAAGGGACAACTAGGGCAGCGGGTTCCAGCGTCTCTATAAGGAGGCATGCCTGGATGCACTTGTATGAGTTTAAGGAGCCATTTAAGTCTTCATTCATCAATGCGCCCTTTGACGGATCGTCCCTGTTTGTGGCCCCAAAGTGAGAGAGACCTTGGACAGGTGTGAAAAGGATGGAAAGACCTTGTCTGAGGTGGGCATACGTTTCTCTGCTCCCCAGAGGTTCTACTCCAGGAGCCAGAGGAGCAGAAAAATGTGGTTCAAGAAATCCTGAAGGCCTTTTCAGTACACACATGGCAGTGGCTCCCCTCGGGGTCAGAGGGGGGAGCTCCAATGGAAGACATCGACCTCGCTGCAGAAATGGCCAGCAAAATCAGGGTTCCAGAGATTCCTTCTTGGGGAAACCCTACCAGCACTCCTGAAGGGGAAGGGATTTCTTGCCTCTGGAGGCAGATGGAGGAAGATTATCTTTGCACTCACTAGCCTGGTGGCAAATAACCACAGACACTTGGGTGCAAAGGATCATTCTCACTCCAAGAACAGGAAGAAGAATCCCCAATGTTTCACCCAATCAAAGGAATTAGGCAGCTCTGGAAATTCAAAAGCTACTAGAAAAAAGAGTTATCCAAGAAATCCCACCAGACTAAATAGGATCCGGATTCTCTTTGTTGCTTAAAAATATAGGGGACTGGAGACCAATTTTGGATCTCAGCCTTTTGAACAAGTTTGTTTAGTAGACAAAATTCTGAATGGTCATGGTTCAGTCTATTCTACCCATTTTAGGGAAAGATGATTGGATTTTCTCTATAGACCTTCATGATGCGTATTACCACATGAAAATAGACAAGCACTCCAGAAGGTTCCTCTGCTTCTGGCTAGTAGCCAGTCATTATCATTTCAGAGCTCTGCCTTTCAGTCTCATCACAGCCCCCAGGGTGTTCACCAAGTGTATGGCAGCAGTAGCAGCTTACTTGAGACTGCACGGCTTCCGAGTGTTTCTATGATCAGACAACTAGCTCATCACCGGTCCCACCAGGCATCTACTAAAGCAGACAAGAGATTTTATTCTACATACTTTAGCTCATCTAGGTATCACGGTGAATTACAAGAAATCCCAACTAAATCCAACTCAAGAATTGGAGTTTATAGGAGCTCACCTGAATACCACCTCTTGTATAGCTTCCCTTCTTCTTCACAGATTGCAGAAGATAAGGTCCCAGGTGGAACCTAGTCTCTGCAAGCAACAAGATAAGATACCTGCTGTGTTAGTTCTACAAGGTCTAGGATCCATGTCAGCGGTCATCATGCTGGTCCCACTAACAAGATTTCACATGAGACTGTTGCAGTGGCTTCTAACCTCCCAATGGTCCATTCTCATTCATCCCTTGACACATTTCGTCCAGATCACCAGCCATTGCAAGAAAGACTTATCCTGGTGGATGGAATCAGAGGAGATTCTCTTAGGCCGACCCTTTGTTTCACCTCAGCCCAAAGCCATAGTGACCACGGAGGCCTCCCAGATGGGGTGGGTAGGTGATTTGCATATCAGTGTTCTGGAGTTGAGGTTGGTGCTTTTAGCATTTCAAGCCTTTCAAGCTGCCCTCCCTCTGGGAATAATTGCAATTCAATCAGACAATGTGTCAGTTTTCTGGTACATCAACAAACAGGGCAGAATCAAGTCTTACCCCCTGTGTCGAGAAGCTTTCAGCGTGTGGCAGTGGGTGATCTCTTCAAACCATTTTCTGATAGCAATGCACATCCTGCAGAGTTCGAACTTGATATCAGACAAGCTGAGCAGATGCATACTCCTGCCTCACGAGTGGTCTGTCAATCCCAAAGTGGCGAAGGAGATTTTCCATCACTGGGCCAGCCTTGCTGTGATCTGTTTGCATCACCCCTGAATAACAAGTGCAACAGGTACTTCTCCATAATTCCCCCTCAGGGGGAATCCATGAGAGATGTTGTCCTTCACGACTGTCCCTCAGGACTGCCCTATGCCTTTCCTCCTGTTCCACTAATACTTCACTTCTTGAAGCAAGCCGTCAGGTTGAAAAGCAGGGTGATCCTCATTACTTCCTTCTGACCTTGACAGGTCTGCTTCCCCTTTCTTTGGCCTCATCTAATTCATCATCCATGGACTCTGGACCCAGATCCAGACCTCCTGCCCCATCATCAGGAACTAGTTTATCTCAATCTGCAAAACTTCTGGCTTACAGCTTGGTTCCTCCAATTCCATTGATTGCCAGGCAAAATAACCTATCCTGTCCAGTCCACAAAATTTGTTGGCTTCCCATAAGCCTTCCATCAGGAATCTTTACCACAGGAAGTGGAAGAGATTCTTTGTTTCGGCACATGATAATGGCATTGATCCCTTCTTTGCTCTGGTTGAAAAGGTGTTGGAATTTTTTAGCTACACTTTTCGAACAGGGAGCTTCCTCTTCTACTATTAAAGTCCAGTTAGCTGCTATTTCCAACTTCCATGATGGCTTCGAAGAGCATTCATTAATTTCACATAGATTGTGTAAAGTCTATGAATGGCATCTTAAAGTTAAAACCACCATTTAAGGATCTTCTCATTTCTTGGGATCTTAATATTGTCCTACAGTCTTTGGTCCATTCCCCTTTTCAGCTGGCAGCTACTTGTGATTTGAAGTTCCTTTCATGGAAAACTATTTTGCTGGTAGCCATTACGTCTGCCAGAAGAATTTCAGAGATTCAAGCATTATCTTCAAAACCTCCATATTTAATCTTTTATAAGGACAGGGTTTCATTAAGACCCAACCCATCCTTTCTTCATAAAGTAGTATCGGAAACTAACATTAATCAATCTACCAGTCTTCTTCCCTAATTTTTCTAACAAAGGAGAATATTGTTTATAATTAATAGGTGTTCACAGGCAATTGCAATTTTATTTCAACAGAACTACGAATTTTAGGAAGTCAGACCAGTTATTTGTCTCCTTTTCAGGTCCACCCATGGGTAAACCAGTTCAAAGGTTACTTTATCTAAGGGAATGTATAACTTTCATCTACAATAAGAAAAACCTCCAATTTCCAGCACCAGTGAGAGCGCATTCTACAAGGGCAATAGCCATGTCTGCTGTTTTTCACTCAAAGGCTTCCATGGATGAAATATATGCAGCAGGAACTTGGGCTACTCCACATACCTTTATCACTCATTACAAATTGGATCTGGTCTCCAGGGGACGAGCATCTTTTGAGTTTATGGTGCTCAGAAATATCCTTCCATAAGGCCTCCCAAGGTGCAAGGTAGCTGGGGACTCTGTCCCATACATCAAGGATAAATGAAGAGTGACAACATCAGATAAATAAGTCATGTACTTACCATAACTTTCCATATGTGTTGTTGATCTTCATTTATTCTTGAATCCCCACCCTCCTTCCCCCTCCTTCAAACTCCTTGGAGGATCAGACTCTATTCCTGGTTATTCGTTGTTTCATATATGACCTTGGACATACCCTTTTCAATTGGAATAGGACTATTTTTCTTGTCTTCCGTTATAGATGCAAACTCAATCTGAGGTAATCTAGAGAGGGGCATTCTGGGTACGGACTTAGCCAAAGAGGTTTTGGTTCTCACGAGCTGTAACAATGGCTGAGCCAGTTCCAAGAGTCGAAACAGAGTCTCATACATCAAGAATAAATGAAGATGAATAACACAGATGGAATGTTATGGTAAGTACATAGATCTTTTTTTTCATCCAGATGGCTACTCTAGCCATAGTATCCTGGAATGTAGATGGCCTTATGGGTATAGATGAAAAGGAAAGAGGGCTGAATTATTTTAAGAAATGCAGAGTACAAATAGCAATGTTACAGAAGACATATTTCAAAAGAAATGAGTGTGTGAATTTGACGAAGAAACAATTTTAGAATGGCTATTCTGCAGAATACTAGGAACAAAGGAAAAATGGAGTATTAATACTGATTGCTAGATGGGCTCCAATAGCATTAGCATAGGAAAAAAAGACAGTAATGGTAGATTTGTGGTAGTAGGGGGCTGTTGGTTAGGTAAGGGAGGAGGAATACGCTGGCATATATTTACATTCCGCCAAAACCTGTTGCTATGGAACATAAACAATATTGTGGGAGCAATAATCAGCTTTTGGCAGGGAATATTACTTTTAGGTGGGGACTATAACTTGATTTGCAACAGTGAGGATGTATTAGGTAGACTAGTAGGGAAAATATAACAAAAGAGTGCAGATTTCTGTATAAATTTATGAAAATATTTGGTATGGAAGATTTGAATTCAGTAACAGGAACTTGAACAGAATTTACATATTCTTTTCCAAGTTACAGTAACTGGGCTAGACTGGATAGAAATTTTATTTCACAGGAACATGTGCATTTAATTGAAAGCTTTGACAAACATTCAGTAACCATTTCAGATCTTGCACAGATAGAAACTGGTAAACATTCAGAGTATGATGCAAAAATGAAGCATTAGTGCTTCAACTTATATTTAGCTGCCATAACAGAAACCTGGATCCCGGAAACTACCACCCCATCAGTCTGACGAGCCTTATCTGCAAGGCCATGGAGCGTATTATCATGGAACTTATAAACAAAGTCATTGGAAACCTTCAAACACTGGACCCCACCCAGTTTGGGTTCGTGAAGGGCTGATCTTGTCTCCTGAACCTGATTGACTTCTTCAAATCAGTCTCCAGAGCCATGGACAAGGGTAAGGTGGTTCACACAGCCTATCTAGACCTTGCCAAGGCCTTTGACACCATCCCCCACTCTGGAATCATAGATAAACTTACTAAGCTTGGCATTAATCCCTACATCACCCAATGGGTTGCTAACTGGCTTACTGACAGAGCCCACACTGTAAAAGTAGCCAACTCCAAATCCAACTCCAGACAAGTGACAAGTGGAGCACCTCAGGGTTCAGTCCTGGGACCGCTCTTGTTTGGCATCTACTTCTCTGAAGTACCGGCGAACACTAAGGGAATCTGGCTAAGAAAGTTCACAGATGTCTGCAAACTGGGAGCCATTATTGAATCCCCAAATGATGTGGATACTCTACAAAAGGGCCTTACAGAAACAGATTCTTGGTGCCAGAGCCATGGGCTCAAGCTCAATGCCAAGAAATGTATAGTTATCCCCTTTGGGAAAAAACATGTACCCGTGAATTACCATATAGGTGGCAGTACACTAAACATCGAAAGTGTGATAAGAGACTTAGGGACACATGTGGACAGTGGTCTCACATTCGATAACATCACTAAGGGCTTTTCATTCAGAAAAAAGGAGGTCATTGTCCCACTGTACTCATCCCTCATTAGACCCATTCTAGAATACAATGCCCTGTTTGGTATGTACCTCTCAAGACATCTGCAACAACTGGAAAGGCCACAGAAATACCTCACTAAAAGAATCACAGGCCTAAAGCAGATACCCTATGCTGACCGCCTTAAAAAACTCCAGCTATACTCTGTCGCATATCATCTACTCAGAGGCGATCTCTGCTTAACATGCAAGGCCATGTCAAACCCAGAGCTGTTGGACATGCTACACTTAAAGAAATCCCAATCCCTCGGAGCCACACGCTCCAGGGATCCAAATCTTGTCATCACAATAAACAAAACATGCTGGAGGGATAGGTTCCTGACCCAGAGACTCCCCAGACTCTGGAATAGATTGCCCATACATGTCAAGCAGAGTGCCTCTTTTGGCCCTCTTCAAAAGGAACCTTGATTGCATGGGAGAAAGGAAATTCACCTCGGGGATCACGTCAGTCGCCCTGCTAGACAGGGGTCCAGGGAAGTAAATAGTGTGGGAAGAAATAGCCAGGGAATTGTTATGGCTAGGCTTGTATAGGCCCTAGGGCTGATAGCCTAGTACCAACCTATGAACCTTTTTGATCCATACTCCTACATATTTCATCTTGTCCCCATAAATATGGGTACTGCTGAGCCAAGTCATGAGTGGGTATAAAATTTACTTCTATAATCTTTGTTTTATCTTCATTGTTTTTATATCCTAAAAAGACTTGAAACTGTCTCAAAGTATTCCACACCACTGACATGTCCCTTTCTGGATTAGTAGAGTAGAAGTTGCTGTTAAAGAAAGGATAATTAGTGGGGCTTATAAAATATTGCATGGTAACTATAAGAATCAGTCAGAGGTAGTTAGAAAAGACTGGAAAGAGACTGGAACAGTAATTTACAAGGGAACAATGGTAGGACATCTGTATGGCTACCAAGCATGCAACAAAACAGAGAAGGTTTTGATTTTTGCTTGGAAACGTTTGCATAAGTATTTTTATACCCAAGCAGACTTCAAAGATTTTTTTCCTCCAGGTAGATATTAAATGTTGGAGGTGTGATGCGGCAGAAACAGGTAATTGGGAACATGTTTTGGGGAAGTGTAATGAATTGGCAAATTGTGAAGATTCCCTAGAGAATACTCTGTCAGACTTCTTGGGGGAGCAAATGACTGTAACTAAGGAAATAATTCTTTTGAGCTGGGACACAAAATCTGAATTGCCTAAGCATAGCAAGGCCTTATTAGGTGCAATTCTGTTGGCTGCCAAAAAAGCAATTTCTAGAAAATTGAAATCAAAATCTAAACTTACAGTATTAGAACTACTAAGTATTATAAAATAGATAAAAGAACTGGAAGAGGGATCATTAGAAAAGGAAGGAGCAAATTAACATAGAAATAAATGGAATTTGTGGAAACTACATGCAGACTAATGTTCTAGAGGATTGTGGTTTAAGGAAAGGCAGAAATTGAGTGATTTATGTCAGTGGTCTCCAAACTTTTTTGCACCAAGGACTCGTATCAATGTAAGACAATTTTCCACTGACTGGTCATCTCGCAGTCTGCATAATAAATTAAATATTCATTTATTTATTTGACATTTGTTTAATGAAGAAGCCAGACCTGGGGAGAAAAGCTCCAAAGTACAATAAAAAGACAATTGACAATAATTACCAAAAAAAAAGTGTACATTCTGCTTAACAGCATAACATTGATCTGTTAAGGTTGAGAGGTAAGTAAACCTAATGGCAACCTTACTGATTTTATGTTTATAAAAGCAATATTTAAAGTCTGTCCCTGTTATTTGACTCTGTCCAGCATACCTCTCAACTGTACAGATTTTTTACAGAACGTCCAGATTTTTGCCTCATATTTTTGGTGTTTTTCTCATAAAATTGTTGATCTGAAGTAGTTAATTTCATTTATCTTCAGAAAAAGGAGCCAAGCAGGAACCACTTATAAATATCCTTGGAATTTATTGAACCAACAGCAGACAAGCGAAAACCACCACAAGATAC
Organism: Protopterus annectens; assembly: GCF_019279795.1. Classification (NCBI taxonomy): domain Eukaryota; kingdom Metazoa; phylum Chordata; order Ceratodontiformes; family Protopteridae; genus Protopterus; species Protopterus annectens. Next base: position 865,699,218 of record NC_056737.1, on the reverse strand, counting down.
ACGTCAGGAAAAGCTACATCAGTAGCTGATGTAGCTTTTCCTGACGTGTATCTTGTGGTTTGATTTTCGCTTGTCTGCTGTTGGTTCAATAAATTCCAAGGATATTTATAAGTGGTTCCTGCTTGGCTCCTTTTTCTGAAGATTTACTGGTTTTTATCTACTTTTTTTCTTGGTTTGTAATTTCATTTATCTGCAACCTGTGGGTATTTGGATCCATATCGGATCCGAGCCAGCAACATTTTATCAAGCATCTGCTCCAAGCTTCTCCCCTTACCCATAATCCCGCACATCTCCTACCTTCCCCCAGATCTCATTTGCCACTTCATGGGTACCCATCGTGGTCTCTATAGCTCCAAGCTGGGTGTAGTAAGTGGAACTTTTGGTTTATATTTAGTGTGTGAGTGTAGTTGATGTGGTTAACCCTTTCCTCCCCTTCGTCGTTTTGTCGGTTTGTTGTTAAAAAAAAAAAAAAAAAAAAAAAAAAAAATATTAGTTTAGAAAGTTTGTGTTTTTCTGAGGTAGTGTAGGCCTAACCAACCCTTGTGTGTGTGCGTTGTTGGTTTACTGTTTGGCTGAGTTGAGTGTGATGATGGCTGATCAGCCAAAACCAACATTTAAAAAATGCACAGAGTGTGGCCAGAAGCTTTCACCGGCTGATAGTCACACTCTGTGTGTTATTTGCCTGGGCATTCCCCACCTTAGTCTGCCATGTAGTGTGTGTGCAGGGTTCAACCCCAGGGCCTTAAAAGAGAGGAAGGCGAAACTGGTAGCTAAGGGCCTGCTACCAGTTTCTGCATTAGATACAATGACCTCAACATCGGCTCCAGTAGCCGACCAAACCCCCCCCCCCCCCCCCAGGCTGGGACTCAACCTCCCTCTAAGCCTGCTGAGACTGGGACTAAAACAAAGGATAAGGACAAGAGAGAGAAAGAGAGAAGGGCGGAAAGGCACTGCAAACTATCTCCGGAGCGGGAGCCATTTCCCACTCCACCTTCAAAAATTGTTAGGACCCCTTCTCCTCGGCTCCATTCCCCAAGGTTCTCCCCAGGGTCGACGAAGCCTCCGGACCAGAGGCCTTCTTCGAGGTCATCTCACAGACCAGCCAGATCCGAGTCGGTCACCTCCTTGCAGTCGACTCGGAGTCTGTCGAGCTTGACATGGACAGGATGATGCGGAGATTCATTCGGACCCAAATCCAAATGGGAGTCTTGGCAGGCCCCTCTCCAGCCGGAGAGGGAGCCTCTATGCCCTTCTTCCATCCTATCACTCCTTCCCCTATCCGACGTACGGTTTCAGGGTTTATGGATCCGAGGATCCTCAGGGCTGGGGGTTCGGCGTTGATGGTTCCTCCAACCTCGACGCCGGCGATTACCTTGAGTTCCTCGGATCAGACTTTTTCGGATCCGAGCAACTCTCGGGGCCTAGAATGGGATCCAGATCCAAGGGAAAGGAGATGTCTTCGGCTCCGACTTTGTCGGATCTGAGCCGTTCCTTCGGAACCCTGGCTACCTTGGCCTCGGCCCCGATCCTCACGACAGAGCCGGGGAGAACTTCTTCCTTGTTGGTTCCAAGGAGCTGTGCTCTCCTTTGGCCTTCGACATGGTGGAGAAGGGTTCTCCCCCAGGGATTGAGATCCCAGTCCATTGCCTCAGACTCCGCCCAGGCTGCTGTAGATTTGGTCACGACTCCCATCAGCTTGTCCCAGGGACAGCCCGTGCTAGAGGACTCCCAGGTGGATCCTGTTGTGGAACCCCCCATGACTTATGAGCCCTCTTCAGAGAGTCCCACTGAGGAGGCTCCCTGTAAGCATTTGTGTAAGAGGAGGCACATGAACTCCCCCGAGTCCCTCACAGAAGATACTGACTTGGATGAAGGTGAGGGTTCCCCCAGGTCACCTCCCAAGGATGTCTCCTTTGGAGACATCATGGAAGTCCTTCACCAGAGGGGAGGTTGGTCAGCCCCAAAACCCTCTATGGACGAGTCAGTATTCCTGGAGGCCTTTGGCATGGGCCCATCTACATCCTTGGTGTCCCCTCCTGCAGATCCATTAGTGGATCTTATTACCACGCGGGCATGGAAGGTGCCTGATGCCATAGAGCTAATACCCAAATGCCCAGACAGGATCCTTTCTCCTCCCACAGACAGATGGGCCTGGTACAAGGGATCCCCTGTGGATGCTATGGTGGTGGCAGCTGCCACCAAGAGAGAACTGGCTCAGGAAAGTTTTTCGGTCCACCCTCCGGACAAGGAGTCTAGGGCAGTGGATCACTTTGGGAAGTGAGTCTTTTCTTCAGTGATGTTTTCCATATGAGTTCTGAATTATTTGGCACACGTTATTTGACTCCAGCGAGACCTAGTCACGGAATTCACTGTGTCACCCCCAGAGTCTTTGTCGCCAGAGGACAAGCGTCTGTTCTCGGCAAAAATGTTGACTCTGAAATCCGTTTTGAACACGTCCATGCTTCTTCTTTCCCATGCCACGAAAGGAGTGGCTAGGGCGGCTGGGACCGGCGTAGCTATGGGGTGGCATGCTTGCCTCAGAGTCTGTCAATTCGCAGACCCCTTCAAGGCGTCATTCACAAATGCTCCCTTTGATGGTTCCTCCCTGTTTGAGAAGACAGTTCGTGACATGCTGATCCAGAGCGAGAAGGACGGGAAGACTGCCATTGAAGTCCACTTCTCTGGCCCTCAAAGATCCTTTTCTAGGAATCAGAGAGGGCAGAAGAAGATGTGGTTCCGAAAATCTCAGTTTTCTCGGGACACTCAGGACAGCTCATCCCATAGAGGCAGAGGGGAACAAGACAGATGCCACCCCAGAGGAAGAGTGGGCCCGAGGAACTTTGGTTCTAAGGAGACCTTCTCAGACAGACCTGCGCAGCAACCCAGAGGGGTTGCCCGACTGTCCTACTCTGGAGACAGTCGGGGGAAGAATGTCATTGCACCTAATGGCTTGGGAGTCCATTACAATGGACCGTTGGATGCTCCAAATAATATCCAGAGGATACTCCATCCCGTTCGTTAGCCCCACCCATCCAATCAAAGCACCTCCTGGATATTCCACCCACTCAAAGGGAGGCCACAGTGCACAAAATTTCAAAGCTGCTTTATAATCGGGCCATCGAACCGGCCCCCCAGATCAGTCTGGATTAGGCATTTACTCTAGGTTCTTTTTAGTGCCAAAAAAGACGGGGGACATCGGACCCATACTGGACCTGTCAACCCTGAACCCGTCTGTAGCCAGGCAGAAATTGTGGATGGTCACCTTGCAGTCCAATCTACCTTACTTCCGAGAATGCGACTGGATGTGCTCGATAGACCTCCAGGACACTTACTACCACATCAAAACTTGCAGAAGCTCCAGAAGATTCCTTTGCTTCCGGCTGGGAGCCAATCATTTCCATTTCAGAGTCCTACCCTTCAGTCTCACCGCAGCCCCCAGGGTGTTTACCAAGGTTATGGCAGTCGTAGTAGCTCACCTGAGACTTCAGGGAATTCAGGTGATGTTCTTCATCTCACATTGCTGCAGTCCTTACACTTGGGTATAGCGCTGTCCTCGGTCGGCCCGAATACCAAAGTATATGGCTGACGCCGGTCATGGCGCATTAAACTGACGCCAGGACGTCAGGGTATAAATGCGCATGACCGACGTCATATCCTCAGTCTTTTGCCGCGTGGTCGATGCAGAAGCAAATTTGCGAGTGCAGGTTGGCGTCCTGAGATTTTCAAACCGGAGTTTCAGACCGAATCCAAGTTGGCTAAGTACCCGTTGGGAATATTTTGGTTTTTCTTGCCTCAGTATTTTACCGGATGTCAGAAAAGTAAATAACTGTATTTCTGGGAAACAGATACCACATAGGGACTACCACAGCTTGTGTATACCGTGTTTAGGGCCTGAGCACGACGTTGTTGGGTGTTCCTCTTGCGCTAGATTTAACAAACGTACCATAAAGAGGAGATTAGACTGCCAGGTTAGTCTTCGGAAGCGGTGCAATTACAAAATGCCGTCGGATGCTCCGGCGCCACCTCAAGAAGCGCAAGGACAAAACACCTAGGCCTAGGTTAGAGGCACCAGCCGACCGGACGTCGGTTCTTTAGAGGGCACGGTTGTGCCAGAGGCCCAAACAGAAGTTTCCCTAGAGTCCCAGGGGGAGACTTTGTTGTTACAGGATGTGTCTTCACAGGAGGTAGGCCAGGCTGAAGGGGCTTCTCAGGAAACTGTTCTCCCCTCTCTGCCTAAGGTGGTTAGGCCTTCCCCTACTGTTACAAAGGCTTCTTCCAAGAGTAGGCCAGGTTCAGCTGTAGCAGGTGCTCCTCCTAGTACTTCAGGCCCTGTGCCCAAGAGACATATGCTTAAGATGGCTGAAGATTTAATTACTCTGATTAGGGGTTCTATGCCCCCTCCTGACAAAAGGCCTAGGGTGGATCCTGAATTTGGGAATTTTGAACAGGATTCTGATATTTCTGAGTCTTCGGCTGAGGATTTACAGGACTTTTCTCATTATTCTGATTCTGATGTGGATGACTCCACCCCTTCTGCTTCTCCTCCTGAGGATTTCTTTCAGAGACTCTCCATGCCATGAGGGAACATTTTAAATGGGAAGGTCAGGATTTCTCTGATTCCAGGAAAAGACTAAGGGAATTTTTGTTTTACCTCAGCATAGGCCTTTAGCTATACCCCTGTTCTTTCTGTGGTGGAAGATGTTTTTGCAGAGGCTTCCTTAACCCTGATTCTTTACCTCCCGCTCCTGTTAAACCGGACAGATACTATAGGGTGCCTGAAGCTCACAAGTATCTTTTTAAAAGCCCTAGGGCAGATCCAGAGACAGTTACTCAGGGGCCTAAAGGGTTAAGGCTTCTGTAAAAATCCAGTTCCTCAGGACAAAGAGGCAAGAGCTCTAGACAGATGGGGTAAGAAAGTGTATACTTCCTCAACTTTAGCCATGAGGGCTTTAAATTGTCAATTCCACATGCTGAGATATCAAATCTATCTCCTTTCACAGTTAAAGTCTAAGGTAGATGCTCTGGCAGAAGGTATTGAATGTAAGGAGTTACAAGATCTGGTACATGTGTCTGAACAGGTGGGTAAGCATTCCTTACAATGTGGTTTTGATGCTGTACAGGCCTCTTCCAGGGTGGCTGCCACTGGTACTGTCCTTCGCAGGCACGCCTGGTTACGGGATCAGAATTTAGCTGAACATGTTAAGTCAAGGATCTTGGATGCCCCTTTACAATCTGATGTGTTGTTTGGTTCGCCTGTTGAAGCAGTTTTAAAGAAAATGGAGGACAAAGCTAAATCTATGCACACTGTTAAAGATTTTTTACAGGTTCAAACGCCAAAGTTTAGCAGAAACTGGCCAAGCAAGGCGTGGACATACCCTTCTTATGATTCCCAGTCTAGGGGTAGGTCTAGGCGTGCTAGGGGCAGAGCTCAGGGTTCCTTTAGATCCAGGACAGGGGGCTCACCTGCACAGTCTTCAGGGGAGGGCAGGGGTCAGCCCTTTCGTAGACAGACCCAATGACCTACCTTTTCAACTGCCAGAACCTTCACGCAGCACCTTTAGGAGGAAGACTGACACTTTTCAAAGAGAACTGGAGTTTAATTACCCAAGACAGATGGGTATTGGATATCATTCACCACGGTTACAGATTTTATTTCCATACCTTACCACCGTTTAAGGGCATGCCAGATATTCCGCCCAACACAAATTGGAAGCTCACAGACAAATATCCATATTGACACAGATAGGGGCCATACAACCGGTGCCTATGGCAGAAAGGGGCCTAGGATTTTACTCTCCGCTATTCCTAGTACCAAAAAGGGGAACACGTGGAGACCAATTCTGGATTTGTCTATCCTCAACACCTTTCTGGACATCCCCAAGTTCAAGATGCTGACATTGCAACAGCTTTTACCCCTCCTGGGCAAGGATCACTGGATGGTAGCTTTGGATCTCAAGAGGCTTACCTTCATGTCCCTATCACTCTAGGCTGCAGGAAGTATCTGCGTTTCGAGCTGGAGATTCACACTATCAATTCTCTGCATTGCCCTTTGGCTTATCCACTGCACCCAGAGTATTCACAAAGGTCCTGGCTCCAGTGATAGCTTTTTCAGACGGAAAGGAATACAGATTTACCCTTATTTGGACGATTGCCTGATTCTGGCTCAGGCAAGGACCTAACTTCTACAGCATTTAAAGTATGTGATAACAGTGCTAAGATGCCTAGGGTATTCTGTGAACGAAACAAAGTCCAGTCTAGTACCCTCTCAGGACATGTGCTTTCTGGGTGTGAGACTGAATACAGCAGCCCAGATGGCCTTCTTGACCCCGGACAAACAAAAGAATCTTTCCCTTTACTTCCAACAACTATCACATCAGTCCGGGCTGACTGCAAGGACAGTCCTTCAAGCCTTAGGGTTCATGGCATCTTGTATTCTGGTGCTTCCCAATGCCAAACTGCATATGAGGAAGCTACAATGGTATCTCAAGAATCTATGGACACAGCACTGCCACGATCTGGACACTGTCATTCCAATAATACCTTGCATCCAAAAGGAATTCTTGTGGTGGGCTCAGCAATGTCACCTAAACAAGGGACTTTCTGTGACCCGGCCGGAGGCAAGTCAGATTCTAACAACAGATGCCTCAGACAAAGCTTGGGGGGCTCATCTCAATGGAAAATGGATACAGGACAAGTGGCCTGCCAGACTACAACATCTACATATCAACCTAAAGGAGATGTTAGCAGTCCAGTTTGCATTAACAGCTTTCAAGGAATTACTTCTTCCAGGACAGGTGTTGATTCTAACAGACAACACAACCGTCATGTGGTACATCAACAAGCAAGGGTACACATTCTTACCCTCTATGCAGACAAGCAATGATTCTATGGGAAACTGCTCTCAGTCTACAACTGGATCTTCAGGCAAGGTTTCTGCCGGGGTGCAGAACTCCTTAGCAGATGTGTTAAGCACGCAAATCATGGATCCCCACCAGTGCAAACTGGATCCTGAGCTATTTCAGCAATTAACACTGTCATGGGGAACACCAGACATAGATCTGTTCGCTTCTCTAAACCACCAGCTGCCAAAGTTTTGCACAAAAGGATACACCAGGCAGCTTGGAAAACGGATGCTCTTTCTTTCAGTTGGAAAAATCTTCATGTATGCCTTTCCACCACTTCCTCTACTTCTAAAGGTTCTGCTAAAGGTAAGCCAGGACAAACCAAGAATGATCCTGATAGCTCCAGATTGGCCCCGACAGCATTGGTACCCACTACTGAGAAATCTAATAAGGAAACCACCGTGGCCCCTGCCTTTGATTCCTCAACTGTTATCTCAAAAGGACGGTCATTTACTCAATGTCAAGCTTCACTCTCTTCATCTCACAGCATGGCATATCCTGTTTTAGCTCATAGCAGGGCTCAACTTCCTCAACAAGTTTTGAATGTGATTATGGAAGCTAGGAGACCTAGTACAAGGAAAGTGTATGCGGACAAGTGGAAGACATTTTTGCTTTGGAGTGCAGCAAAGGGTGTGGATGTTTCTGAGCCTGACTTAAGTGTGACTCTTCTATATCTTACTGAGTTATTGGACAAGGGTTTGTCCTTCTCTTCCATTAAAATTCATGCTGCAGCAATTTCAGCTCACTATGACTGTGATCCACCTTTGTTTTCTCATTTGTTGTTCAAGCAATTTCTCAGAGGGGCAAAGAACATAAGACCTCCACGAAGAGCTCCTACTCCAGCTTGGGACCTCAATTATGTGTTGGAAAAGCTCACTCTGCCACCTTTTGAGCCTGCAGCTACGGCTGAGTTAAAATATTTGTCATGGAAGACTGCTTTTTTGTTGGCCATTACCTCTGCAAGAAGGGTTTCTGAGTTGCAGGCCCTTATGGCTGTTGAGCCTTTCCTGATCTTCCATAAGGATAGGGTATCTTTACGCACTAACCCTTCCTTTATGCCTAAGGTGGTCTCAAGTGTGTCCTTAAACCAGTCTATTCATTTACCTACCTTTTATGCAGACCCCCAAAACAGGGGAAAAGATCTTGCATACTTTGGGCGTGCACAGACAGTTACGCTACTACTTAGATAGGACTAAGGGTTCAGGCAGTCGCAACAGTTGTTTGTTTCTTTTGCTTTAGGTACTCAGGGCAAGCCTGTGTCAAAGCAAACTCTTTCTAAATGGATTGGGTTTTGCATTTCTTTTGTTATTCTCAGCATGGCAAGCAGATCCCAACAGGGATCAGACCTCATTCCACTAGGGCTACTGCCACCTCTACAGCCTTTCTAAGGGAGTGTCAACTAAGGACATTTTGGAGGCAGCTACTTGGAGTTCAGTACATACTTTCTCTAAGCACTACCACCTTCCCTCTACTCTAAATCTAGGGCTGGGTTTGCCACTGCTATTCTACAGGGCATTTTGACAGCTCCTGCTTCTATTTGATTTGCCATCCTCCCTTACCTCTGCTTTGGGAATCTACCCAAGTGTAAGGACTGCAGCAATGTGAGATGAAGAACATAGTACAGTTTTGTACCTACCATAAATGTAGATGTTCAAGATCCACATTGCTGCAGTCTCCCTCCGTCCCCTCTGTGTTTAGGGGTGGTTGTGTGGTTAGGTTAGTACTATTAGATAATTGTTAGAAGTTGTACATAGTTTGGGTGTGGGGGTGTTTAGTGTTTGGTAATTTTTTGATTTTACCCTGTTTAGGGCCTTCTGACATCTGGGGCAAGAAAAGACTGAGGATATGACGTCGGTCATGCGCATTTATACCCTGACGTCCTGGCGTCAGTTTAATGCGCCATGACATACGCGCCAGCCATATACTTTGGTATTCGGGCCGACCGAGGACAGCGCTATACCCAAGTGTAAGGACTGCAGCAATGTGGATCTTCGAACATCTACATTTATGGTAGGTACAAAACTGTACTTTTCCTTACCTAGACGATTGGCTCCTCGCTGCTGCAACTAAGCATCTACTTTGCATAGCCAGAGACTCCTTCCTGCATCTTGCAGTCAGTCTACGGATTACCATCAACATCTCCAAGTCCCGCTTGAACCTGACACAGACCTTGGAATTCATAGGGGCATGGTTGGACACTGTACTAAATTAAGTTTTTCTCACTCGGGACAGGGTCCAGAACCTACGGGCCCATGTATCAGTGATCCTCGGCCCAAGGACGCCAGTGGCGAGCAAAGTTCTCCAAGCCCTAGGCTCCATGGCTGCAGCAATTTCAATTCTTCCCTGTGTGCGCCTTCACATGAGAGTGCTTCAGTGGACCCTGGCATTTCAGTGGTCTTGGTTAGACCACCCCATGGACTACCCTATACGAATCAGCTGAGTCTGCAAGATTTCTCTTCTTTGGTGGCTCCAGTTGCTGGAAATCTTGGTAGGTCGTCCCTTCTTAACAACCCCAGCCCAAGCCACAGTGACCACGGACGCCTCCCAGCTTGGGTGGCGGGGCACTTTTTGGGGAGGACGGTCCAAGGCACGTGGTCCCAGACCGAGACCAGATTGTATATCAATGTTCTGGAGATGAGGGCAGTGCTTTTAGCGTTGCAAGCCTTTCATGCTGTTCTTCCCCCGAGGACAGTTGCAGTTCAGTCAGACAACATGTCTGTTGTCTGGTACATCAACAAACAAGGAGGGACCAGATCTTACCCTCTCTGCCGTGAGGTCATGAGAGTGTGGGAGTGGGCGATCCCCACCAGTCAGTTTCTCATTGCAACACACATCCTGAGACACTCCAACATTTTAGCGGACAGACTGAATCGGGCTATTCTAATGCCATACAAGTGGTCTCTGAAACAGTCAGTAGTGGAGGAGATCTTCCTCGCGTGGGGTCACCCTTGCTGCGATCTCTACGCATCTCCTTCCAACGCAAACTGCAGCGAATTCTTTGCTCTGATCCCCTCACCAGGGGACTCCCCCAGAGATGCTGTCATCCATGCTTGGCCTCCCAGGTTACTGTATGCCTATCCCCCGCTACCTCTCATTCCGAAGTTTCTTCAGAAAGCTTACCGACTGGGGTGCAAAGTGATCCTCATTGCCCCGTTCTGGCCTCGTCAAGTGTGGTTCCCCTTCCTCTGGTCTCATGCTCTAACTCCTCCACGGATTCTGGATCCCTGCCTGGATCTCATCTCTCATCCCTCAGGCATCAGTCCGCCCGATCTGGACAACCTCAAGCTGACGGCTTGGTTGCTCCAGTTCCCTTGATCGCTAGGACTCCCGGCCTATCATCTTCAGTGAAGATTATTTTGGTGGCATCCCACAAAGCTTCCACTAGGAAAGTTTATCGCAGCAAATGGGAACGCTTCTCTATTTGGGCTTCTCAGAGAAACCTAGATCCATTTACAGCCCCAGTTCCTGCAGTGTTGGAGTTTTTGTCCTATATTTTCCAAAAATGGGCTAGTTCCTCTACAGTGAAAGTACAACTGGCAGCCATATCTAATCTTCTTGTCGGTGAAAATCTGAATGCTCTGGCCTCTTTGAGATTGTGCAAGGCCTTTCCAAAAGGTACTTTTCTTTTGCGTCCACCGGTTAAGGATTCCGTCCTTCCTTGGGACCTTACCCTATTTCTACAGGCGTTGGTGGCACCCCTATTCGAACCAGCAGCATCAGTAGATTTGAAATTCCTGTCCTGGAAGACCGCTTTTCTAGTGGCCATTACCTCGGCTAGAAGGGTTTCTGAGATCCAAGCTTTGTCTGCCATGCCCCCTTACTTGACCTTTCATAAAGACAGGGTTTTGCTTCGTACGAACCCTTCTTTCTTACCGAAAGTTGCTTCTGAATCTAATATTAAACAGATGATTAATCTGCCTGTGTTCTTTCCAAATTTCCAGAACAAGGATGAATATAAGCTTCATTTGCTAGATGTTCATAGACAGCTTCATTTCTGTTTACACAGGACTAAACAATTCCATATGTCTGACCAATTATTCTTGTCTTTTTCCGGACCCTTTTTGGGCAAGGCCATTTCCAAGGTCTCCTTAGCTAAATGGATTACACAATGTATACTGCAAGTCTATAGAGATAAAGGCCTATCTCCACCTGGTCCTATTAAAGCTCATTCTACCAGATCTATGGCAACTTCTCCTGCTTTTTGGTCTAGGGTTTCTCTGGATGATATATGTGCAGCAGCGACCTGGGCAAGGTCACATACATGTATTTCTCATTGTAAGTTGGATTTGATCTCTAGAGAGGGAGAGCATCCTTTGGCTCTGCGGTGCTCAGGAATATCCTTCCATGAGGGCCTCCCAGGAGTTTTGGTAGCTGGGGACTCTGTCCCACAGGTTGCAAATAAATTAAGTTAACTACTTCATATAAAGAAGTTATGTACTCACCATAACGTTCCATCTGAGTAGTTATACTTCATTTTCTGCAACCATCCCTCCCTCCTTCCCCCGAACCTGTTCTGGGTTAGTGTTATTGAGCTGCTAATAGTTTGATTAGTGGCAAACTTGATCTGATGGAAGGTAGGAGATGTGAGGGATTATGGGTAAGGGGAGGAGCTTGGAGCAGATGCTTGATAAAATATTGCCGGCTCGGATCCGATATGGATCCGAATACCCACAGGTTGCAGAAAATGAAGTATAACTACTCAGATGGAACGTTATGGTGAGTACATAATTTCTTTTTTTCTGGCAAATCACTGGCAGATCATTGAGGTTGAAGTCAGAAAATAATGACAGACTGAGTTTCTTCATACCCTTCAGAAAATTCATGCTAATGCAAAACCTGTATTTCTATCAACTTTTGAAGTTTGTAAGAACAGTACTTAAAATGGTCCCTATTTTGGGCCATTATTTTTGACTTTGTCCAGATTTCTTGATCTAAGTAAGAGGGTGAGAGATGAGCATGCACGCTCTCGCGTGTGCGCGCACGTGTGTGTGTTTGTTTGCAGGGAAGTTAGTTGTTTGGCATCTTTTATTATGGGGAGTATTGGAAGTAGGTACTGGATTGGGTTCAATAATCACCACCTAATAACAGGCAAACTGCTGATGGAGTGTAACTATAAACAGTGAAGATGTACTTTTTTTATTAAAATCTGAGTCTGGTTTTGGTGGTTAATGTATTTCTTGGAAGATAGTGTGCAATGACTGACATTAAATATTTGTTGTAGTCATGTTACTTACTGGAAATATTATAGGGGAGTTATGTTATGTAAAAGGGGAAGTATGAGGAAAATGGGTATTTATGATGTGATTGTAGTCTGTGATCCAGGCTAACTTGAAGATGGCAATTGCCATGGGCACATCTGGTACTTTGGTGATGTTGCAGGAGTATGCGGCAATTACCAATTTTTTTTTTAATGAGTAGTAGATTGAGTTTGTGGTATGATGGGTGATTAGCAGAAATGTCACTAGGAGGTCAGTTCGTTTTATCTGTAGTTCAGTTATTTATTTATTTTTTTTAAGTTTAGCTACTAAGAACTATGGTTAATGCAAAGTAGAATGTAGGGTTAATAGTAATGCATACATGAGAAGTTTAGATGAAATTTAAGGATGCATTTGATATGGGTAAAAGTGTAATCACACACACACACACACACACACACACACACACACACACACACACACACACAGTGTCTTTTGCATTCATGCACACATTCACTCACCCACATCGCTCTCACTCTTTTCCGATCTCTCACACAGTCACTCCCTCATTCATACCTGCATTCACTCACACATCACTCTTACTCTCTCCCGATCAAACACATACCCAGTCACATCCTCATTCATACCTGCATTCATTCACACATCGCTCCAACTCTCCCGATCTCACACACACACAGTCACTTCCTCGTTCATACCTGCATTTATTCACACATCGCTCTCACTCTCGCGATCTCACACATACACAGACACACACAGCCACTTCCTCATTCATACCTGCATTCATTCACACACCCACTTATGCATTCATTCATACATCGCTGTCACTCTCCCGATGTCCTTCAAGGATGCATCTGCAGTCCTTACAAATGGGTTGTCCTGTCGTCAGGCAGCCCTTCGGTCGGCCGGATTCCAAAGTCTGGGTCTGGCCTCGGCTGGTGTCGCACTTCACCCGACGTCATCTCTGCTGGTCTTCGGGTATAAAGGCATCAGCCGATGCCATTTTCCTCAGTCTTTCTTGCCGCGTGGCGCCCGAAGCAGAAGCTGTTTGCAAGTGCCGGTCGGTCAGATCCAGAGATTACTACTACCGAATACTACTTCGAAGACTTCTAAAAGCTAAGTACCCCGTTGGGGACTCTTTCTTGCCTCAGCCGATGTCAGAAAAAGTGAATAACTGTTTAACTTGTGGGAAACAAATACCTCATAAAGATTTCCACTCTTACTGCTTACCTTGTTTAGGCCCAGACCACGACGTAGCAGCTTGTTTATCCTGTGCTTCCTTCAACCGACGAACGCTTAAGCGTCGGTCGGAGTTTGCAGAACAGTTTTTCAGCTCAGATTTTGCGTACATTATGCCGTCGGATCCTCCGACTACTCAAATTGTTAAAAAACGCAAAGAAAAGGACCAACACTCGCGGTCCGCGGTTTCGGCCGAAACCACGGTTAAGCAAACCGCGAGTGTCTCGGTTTCGGCCGAAACCGAGCAAACGGGTCAATCTTCAGCCGAATCCATGACTACTACCGAGGCCCCTACTACCCTAGTTGAATCGGCCTCTGAAGTTTTGCCTACTAATGTGGTTTCTCTAGAATTATCGGACACCATCCCCTTGGATGTCTCTACCCCAGCACGTGGTGCTCCTAGGCCTCCTGCAGCCATGTCTATAAAGGCCTTTGCCAGGGCTAAAGCAGCCAAAACTGCTAAGTCTGTGCCTGTTAAGCCCCCCTCTCACAGGCCCAGTTCCAGTTCCCAAATGCTTACTCTGGCAGAGGATCTCATCTCTTTAATAAGAGGATCACAATCTCACCCAGACAGGGCCTCTCAACCCCCAGAAAAGAGACCTAGAGCAGAGCCCCCTGAGCCAGTGTCCTCAGATGACTCTTCTGATGCTTCAGACAATGCAGACCATCCAGAGGCTCCTTTTTCTACTTATGAAGATTCTGATGCTGAAGACTCTATTCCTTCTGCCTCTCCACCAGAGGAATTTTCCTTTGGGGAAACCTTACATGCCATGAGAGAGCAATTCCAATGGCAGGGACAAGATTTCTCAGATTCAAGAAAAAGGCTTAGGACCTTTTTACACTTGCCGCAACATAGGCCCTTAGCTATACCTCCAGTTCTTCCTGTTGTGGATGATGCATTTAATGATGTTTGCACTGCTCCTGATACTTTGCCTCCAGCCCCTGCTAAGCCCGATAGGTTTTACAGGGTACCGGATACTCATCACCACTTATACAAGGCTCCCTTTGCAGATCCAGAGACTATCTCCCAGGGCCCTAAGGCAGTAGCTTCGACCTCAGCAAAAAACCCTCTCCCTTCTGATAGGGAATCCAGGTCCCTAGAGAGATGGGGTAAAAAAGTATACACCTCTGCTACTCTCTCAGCTAGAGCTTTGAACTGTCAGTTTCATATGATCCAATACCAAGAGTTTATGCTTGATCAGTTAACTAAGAAACTGTCCTCTGATGACTCCTTAGATAAGAAATATGTTCTAGAAATGGTGAATAACATTCAGCAGGTTAGTAACCATTCTTTAAAATGTGGCTATGATGCACTGGAGGCTTCATTTAGATCAGCCATGACTGGCACAGTTATAAGAAGGCATGCATGGTTGAAAGAACAGGTCTTGCCGGATCATGTTAAAGCAAAACTATTAGATGCTCCTATGGATAAGGTCAGTTTATTTGGTACTCCTGCCCAACAAGTAATGAAGAAAATGGAAGAGAAGGCAAAATCTGTACAAACAGTTAAAGATTTCTTACAGGTTCAGCCCCCAAGGTTCAGCAGGAACTGGCCTTCCAAAAATTGGTCCTTTCCAGACTCCTCTAAAAATCAGAGAGGCAGGAATAGACGTTCCAGAGGCAGAAATCAATCCAGAGGAGGTGCCTACAGGGGACGCCAGTGGCAGGGCAATAACCAACGAGCCACAGATACAGCCACTACCACTGCAACAGGACAATCACAGTGACTTGGCTCTGACACCGCCTACCAGGGAACAAATCGCAGCACCCTTAGGCGGAAAGTTAGCCTTATTTTCAAAAAACTGGCACTATATCACAAGAGACAAGTGGATTTTGCAAACTATAGACCAAGGCTACAGGTTTCATTTCCACACCTTACCAGTAAAAAGAGGAATGCCAAACCTACCACCAAATCAAAAGACAGAAGCCCTAAAACAAATAGCTCAATTAACAAAGATGAGAGCTGTGGAAAGGGTACCACCTACAGAACAGGGCAAGGGATTTTACTCCAGACTCTTCCTAGTACCAAGAAAAGAGAAAAGTGGGAGACCTATTCTCGACCTGTCCGCTTTAAACACATTCATCATTGTTCCAAAATTCAAAATGCTGACCCTATAGCAACTTCTTCCCATGCTGGGCAAGGAGTACTGGCTGGTAACTCTAGATCTCAAGGAGGCATACCTGCACGTCCCCATACGACCAATTTGCAGAAGATACCTCAGATTTCTTGCAGGATCAGAGCATTATCAATTCTCAGCATTGCCCTTTGGCTTATCTACTGCGCCCAGAGTGTTCACGAAATGCCTGGCATCAGTAATCGCTCATTGCAGGCTTCAGGGAATTCAAATTTATCCATACCTGGACGACTGCCTGATACAAGCGGACAACAAAAGCAAGCTGACACAAGACTTACAAAGAGTCATTTGCTTACTACAAGCCCTGGGATACACAGTCAATTTAAAAAAGTCAAAACTGATACCATCCCAAACAAGTACATTCTTGGGTGCAGAATTGGACACAGTAAAACAGATGGCATTCCTAACTGCAGAAAAACAAGAACAACTTCCTCTTTACTTCTTGGCATTAACAAAGCAGAACAAACTAACAGCAAGGAAAATACTGCAGGCCTTGGGCTTCATGGCATCCTGCATAATCTTGGTCCCCCATGCCAGACTGCATATGAGAAAGCTACAGTGGTACCTAAAGAATTTATGGTCTCAACACAGGCACAGCTTAGAAACCGAAATACCACTAATCCCATGCCTGAAAGAAGAGTTCCTATGGTGGGCTCAGGCATGCCAGTCAAACCCAGGTTTGCCCTTCCATAACATTCAAACAAGTCAAACCATCACAACGGACGCCTCAGACCTCGGTTGGGGGGCCCACATGCTGGACAAGTGCATTCAAGGCTTATGGACTCCAGATCAACTGCACCTGCACATAAATCAAAAAGAAATGCTGGCTGTAAAACTAGCAATCCAGAATTTCAGACCATTCCTCAAAGAAGGCCATTTGATGATAAGGACAGACGACACCACAGTCATGTGGTACATCAACAAACAGGGAGGCACTCATTCATACCCCCTATGCCGAATGGCTCTGGACCTATGGAATATGGCTCTGAGCTACAACATTCAGTTACAGGCAATATTTGTACCGGGAAAGGAAAACATCCTAGCAGACATGTTAAGCAGAACTACCTCGGATGCTCACGAATGGATGCTACACCCGGACATCTTCAAGGCCATCACAAAGAAATGGGGAATGCCACAAATAGACCTATTCGCATCCCCACTCAATCACCAGCTCAAGAAATTCTGAACAAGGACATACCACCCACTAGCTTGGAAGGTGAACTCTCTATCCTTCAATTGGAAAGGCCTCACAGCATATGCCTTTCCACCTCTTCCTTTGATGCACAAGGTACTACTGAAAATCAAAGAGGAACGTCCAAGGATAATCCTGATAGTTCCAAAGTGGCCAAGACTACATTGGTATCCATTGCTGAGGAGCATGTCTCGAGGGGAAACGTGGACACTGCCCCTGACTCCTTTGATGTTAACTCAGAGCGACTACAACATCCTGCATCCAAACCTGAAAACTCTGCAACTGACTGCCTGGAACATTACATAACAGCAACTAACCCAGACTTATCCCAAAGGGTTAAAGACATTATCCTTGAGGCCCGCAGACCTTCAACAAGAAGGAACTATGCAGGAAAATGGAAAAGATTTGTCATTTGGAGTACTTAAAGAGGGAAAGATGTGTCAAAGGTAGATATTGCCAACATCCTGGAGTATTTGGCAGAGCTTCTCCATACAGGCCTGTCCTACTCCTCCATCAAGATACATGCATCAGCTATTTCTGCAGAATACAGCTTCGATCCCCCTGTCTTCTCACACCCTCTACTCAGACAGTTCCTGAGAGGAATTAAGAATGTAAAACCTCCAAAGAAACCACCATTACCAGCATGGGACTTGAACTTTGTGCTAGAAAAATTGACACTCCCTCCATTCGAGCCAGCAGCAACAGCAGATCTTCAACACCTATCCTGGAAAACTGCTTTCCTACTGGCAATTACTTCAGCTAGAAGGGTTTCGGAACTACAGGCTTTAATGGCAGTACAACCCTTCCTAATCTTCCATCAAGATAGAGTGTCCATGAGAACTAATCCTACATTTATGCATAAGGTGGTGTCCAGAGTGTCTCTTAACCAGGCAATCCACCTACCTACCTTCTTTCCCAATCCACAGAACAGGGGGGAAAGACTGCTGCATACCTTGGATGTACATAGACAGTTGCGCTACTACCTGGACAGAACCAAGGGCAATAGAAAAACTGACCAGCTTCTAGTAGCTTATGCAACAGGAAGGGAAGGAAAAGCAATTTCAAAACAGACAATCTCGAAGTGGATAGGAAATTGCATAAGATTCTGTTACTCCTACCATGGAAAGCAAATTCCACAGAACATAAGGCCTCATTCTACAAGGGCTACAGCCACTACCACAGCTTTCTTAAGAGGAGTGGCTACTAAGGACATTATTGAGGCTGCTACTTGGACCTCCGTGCATACATTTGCCAAGCATTATAACTTACCTCTATACTCTAGATCCCGAGCAGGGTTTGCCACTGCTGTTTTGCAAGGGATCCTAACTACACCATAATTCTTCTTCCTCCTCCCCTAGTTTGGCTATGGTATTCTACCCATTTGTAAGGACTGCAGATGCATCCTTGAAGGACATAGTACAGTTTTGTACCTACCATAAATGTAGATGTCCGAACAGGATAGCATCTGCAGTCAGGATTACCCACCCTCCTTCCCCTCTGTGGTACTCCTAGGGTATTTGCCCACCTAATAGCTAGCTGGGGGGGGGATCTCTTATGGTGTATTTGTTTGTATATATGTACATTCATGCTTATTGTTTTGTGTCTGCCTTCTACCTTTTTGGAAACATTGGCATTTACCCAAAAATTTAGCTATCCAAGAGGGCAACTGGCATCTGGGGCAAGAAACACTGAGGAAAATGGCGTCGGCTGATGTCTTTATACCCGAAGACCAGCAGAGATGACGTCGGGTGAAGTGCGACACCAGCCGAGGCCAGACCCAGACTTTGGAATCCGGCCGACCGAAGGGCTGCCTGACGACAGGACAACCCATTTGTAAGGACTGCAGATGCTATCCTGTTCGGACATCTACATTTATGGTAGGTACAAAACTGTACTGTCTCACACCCACATGACACACACCCACTTACACATTCATACACACACACACACACACACACACACACACACACACACACACACACACACACAAACTTCTTCGTTCATTCACACATCACTTTCATTCTTCCGATCACACACACACACACACACACACACACACACACACACACACACACACACACAGCCACTTCTTCATTCATTCCTACATCGCTCTCACTCTTCATATCTCTCATACACACCACAGACTCTTTTGCTTTCATGCACGCATTCACTCACACACTCAGACAGAAACATACACACTCATACAGGCATTCATTTACCTGATGGCCCAATTCCAAGTGCTCCACAGTCTGGTATCCGTCCACGGCCCAGTGGTTGGTGACCACTGATTTATGTAATGCTGGTCTTGAAGGACATTGGTTATAAAGAAAGAGAAGATGTAATGTTTAGTTTGTGTAAATGGACAAAATGTTAATATGGTTTGGTTTGTTTTGCTTTCTTTTAATGTATGCATGCTTATATCTTAAGTGATATTTTAATAAAATTGTTTACAAGAAATACTAATTTTTCTGCAGTTATTGCTGAGTTTCTCCAGTCAAACCCATTTACCTATTAGGAATTTCTCAGAACTTTGGGGTATATGACATTGAGGATTCTCATGCTTCCCCTGGATAAACTGCTCATGAGGAAAATTCAGTGGTACCATAGTTAAGCCTGGATTTAGCATCTACACCCCCCACAGACACACATAGTCTGCCACTGCAGTTGCATCAGGGCTGACATGGGGTGCATTTTCCAAATGAGTAAATGTGTAACCTGTGTGGAATCCTCAAGACAGACAGTTTCACTTTAGTGTCTCAAAGATGTTGGCAGTAATCATGCTTGGAATATCTTAAATAATCTCAGATCCCCGGGACCTCTGCAACTTTACATAGACAGCACCACTGTGATATGGTAAATAAACTGAAAAGGGTTACCAGATGTTATCCTCTATGTAGACTTGCTGTGATAGCTTGGGAGGTAGCAACTCAGCTCAGTTTGACTCTTCAGGCTTCATGCATTCTGTTAGAGCAAACCCTGTTTGCAGGCAAGCTGAACTTGTCCAGGATAGACCCACATGTATGGAATCGCCAACCTTCCAAGAATTGAGCCAATTGTGGCAAACACTGTAAATAGATTGGTTTATCTCCCTTCAGAAAAAACAGTTAAAAAAGTTTCTCTAGGACTTGTTAAAAGGCCTGCACAATAGATGTTTTTTTTTTCTCATGAAGTGAATGTTCTTGTATTCTTTTCCACAGATATTCAGGGTTCTTAGAAGGACTTGCCAAAAATTGTGGTGGTGTCTTCTTTTTGTCCTAACAACACTAGTTATCCCTTCTTTTCAATCTGACCAAGGGCAGATGTTCTTCGTGTTTCACTGTTGCAGTCATTACATTTGGGTTATCTGCTTGCAGGTAACTCTCAGTCGGCCTGATTAACAAAGTCTTGGGTCCTGCATCGGTTGCTGTCCCTTCTTCCATGAAGTCAGGTCATCAGGGGTATAAAACATGCAGCCGATGCCATTACATCAGTCTTTCTTGCCGTGCAGTGCCCGAAGCAGAAGCAGTTCGCAAGTGCCGGTCGGCCGACTCCTGAAATTTTCATTTTTGAGTTTAAGATCCGAAGTCTTCAACTAAAGCTAAGTACCCCATTGGGGAAACATTTTCTTGCTCCTTATGATGTCAGTAAAATTTAATAATTGCATTACTTGTGGAAAGCAAATACCTCATAAAGATTTTCATTTGTACTGTATTCCTTGCCTAGGCCCTGACCACAACGTACCTTGCTGTCGGTTTTGTGCTTTATTTAATCAGTGCACTGTCCGTTGTCTGTATATTTTCGCCTCTAAATATTTCAGTTCTCGGTTTAATTATCCAGAAATGTCATTGGTTAGCCATCCAACTACCGGGATTCCGAAAAAATGCAAAGATAAAGACAGAGACAAGCTGCCGAGGTCCAAAACTGCCGACGACGCTTCTCCTAAGCTAGTCGCCAGTTTGCCGGTACTCAGTGAGATGCTTTTGCAGTCCCTGATACCTGCTACTTCTGATTCGCAGGCCTCTACTGAGACCCATTCGGAGTCCGGTATGCCGCGCTTTGCTTCAACTATGGAACCTGCGGATGTCTCTACCTTAGATGGGTCCGGAGCCACTGTGCAGGCACCGGCTTCTGAGGGTGTATTTAGGCCTACGGACTTGCATAATAAACTGACGCCTCCTCCTTTACTTAGGCCTAAATCTCAATCCATGCCTAAAAAACTGACACCCAGGCCACATGCTCAGGCCTCTATGCCTAAAAAACAAATGATAAGAATGGCTGAACATCTAATAATTTTAATCAGGGGTAGCCAAACCCCCCTTCTAAGAGGCCTAGGACTGAAGTTGATTATGAATCTTCTAATCAGGATTCTGTTTTTTCTGATTCTTCTGATGATCTGGATTTGCCCTTATCTACTTATGAAGATTCTGATGTAGAGGACTCCATTCCTGCTGATTCCCCTCCTGAGGATTTTTCTTTTGGGGAAATCTTACATACTCTAAGGGAGCATTTCCACTGGTAAAGCCAGGATTTTTCTGATTCAAAAAAGAGGCTTAGGGATTTCCTTCTCCTACCTCAGCATAGGCCTTTAGCTCTTCCTCCTGTACTAGACATTGTTGATGATGCTTTTTAGCAATCTAGTTTGGCCCCTGATTCCCTGCCTCCTGCTCCCAGAAAACCTGACAGATACTACAGGGTCCCTGAGTCCCACAAGTTCCTTTTTAAAAATCCTATTGCAGATCCAGAGACTATTTCACAGGGGCCCAAGGGCATTAAGGCTTCTACTGCTAAAAATCCTACCCCTTCTGATAGAGACTCCAGGGCACTGGATAGATGAGGTAAGAAGGTTTACACTTCTGCAACCTTGGCCATTAGGGCTTTAAACTGCCAGTTTCCTATGTTAAAGAATCAGCAACATGTTATTGGACTGCTTAAGCAGAAAATGATGTTGATTCCTGGCTGTGTGGAAAATAAAGAATTACAGGATTTAATGCATTCTGCTGAACAAGTTGGAACACATACTTTGCAATTGGTTTTGATTCATTAGGGGCCTCTTGCAAGGGTGCTGTTACAGGGTCTGTGCTCAGAAGGCATGCTTGGCTTAAGGAGCAATTTGCCTGATCATGGTAAAGCTAAATTGTTGGATGCTCCTTTAAATCAGGACCGCCTCTTTGGCAACAAGGCTGAGGAAGTTCTTAAAAAGATGGAAGATAAAGCTAAATCTATGCAAACTGTTAAAGATTTTTTACAAGTTCAGCCTCCTAGATTTAGTAGGCACTGGCCCTCTAAGAATTGGTCCTTTCCAGTCCCTTCCAGGTCTTCGCAAGCCAAACCCAGACTCAGCAAAAACCCAGGTTTCAGTCCCAGGAGACACACAGAACTAAGCAATGGGGGGGCCTCCACTTCCAAATCTGGGAATAATAAGACTCCCCTCTTTGGTAAACTGTCTCAGTGACTTTCTTTTAAAATTTCCAAGCACTTATCAACTGGCTGCCCCTTTGGGGGGAAAAATTGCTCTTCATGCAAAGAATTGGGAACTCATTACCCAGAACAAATGGGTTTTAAATATCGTGTCCCGGGGATACAGATTTCACTTCCACACATTACCAACACCAAACAGGTGGCCGGACCTACTCTCAAATCAGTGGGCAGAGGCCCAAAAATAAGTACTTTCTCTCTTAAGCATGGGGGCTATTCAGCTCTTTCCAGAAGAGGAAAAGGGACAAGGTTTCTACTCGAGACTTTTCCTGGTACCCAGAAAAGACAATTCATGGCGTCCTATCCTGGACCTGTCTACTCTAAACACCTTTTTGGAGATTCCAAAATTCAAGATGCTGACTCTTCACCAATTACTTCCTATGCTAGGCAAAGATGCCTGGTTGGCAACACTCGATTTAAAAGAAGCATACCTGCACATCCCAATCAGGGAATCTTGCAGAAGATACCTACGCTTCAAAGCAGCCTACATGCACTATCAGTTTTCTGCACTGCCCCTTGGCTTATCTACTGCGCCCAGGGTATTCACAAAGTGCCTAGCTCCAGTTATTGTATTTTGCAGGCAAAGAAATATTCAAATATACCCATACCTGGACGATTGTCTAATTCAGGCAGAAAGCCAGGACATACTTTTGAATCATCTGGCCTTTGTACAAAGGGTTCTGACTTGTCTGGGGTATACCATTAATGAAATGAAATCACACCTGGTACCCTGTCAACAAATTATACTCCTGGGAGCAAGCTTGAATACAACTTCCCAGATGGCTTACCTCACACCAGAGAAACAAATTCATTTGACAACCTACTTCAAACAAGTGGCCACAAAAACTCTGCTATCTGCAAGACAAATACTGCAAGCCTTGGGGTTCATGGCCTCCTGCATTCTTCTAATTCCATATGCAAGACTGCATATGAGGAAACTACAGTGGTATCTACAAATCCTATGGTGTCAACATTCTCAAGACCTAGAAACGATTCCTATCATACCTTGCATATGCCTACAGTTCCTTTGGTGGGCAGAGGCCTGCCACCAAAACAAGGGGCTACCTTCCACACCACCCCCTGCCACCCAAACCCTAACAACAGATGCATCAGACTATGCATGGGGGGCTCACTTGGCAGGGAAGTGCATTCAGGGCAAATGGAACCTAAGTCAAATGCACCTGCATATCAATCAAAAAGAAATGTTAGGTGTACAGAATGCTCTGACAGCCTTCAAGGACCACATTCTTCCAGGGCAACTAATGGTAAAGACGGACAACACCACTGTTATGTGGTACATAAACAAGCAGGGGGGTACCCATTCTTACCCCCCTCTGCACACTAGCCATGGCATTGTGGAACACAGCCTTGAGCTACCAGGTGTACCTACAAGCTCAATTCCTGCCAGGAAAATTAAATACACTGGCAGACGGACTAAGCAGAAACCTCATGGACCCACACGAGTGGAAACTGGAACCAAGGATTTTCAACATGTTGACAAGAAAATGGGGGAGCCCAGATATAGACCTGTTTGCCTCCCCCAGAACTACCAATTGGACAAATTTTGTACAAGGACTCCCCACAAACAAGCCTGGAAAGTGGATGCTCTGTCCATCAGCTGGAAAAACCTACCAGTGTATGCCTTCCCCCCTCTGCCTCTGCTCTCCAAAGTACTACTAAAAATCAAACAGGACAAACCAAGGATGATTTTGATTGTTCCAGACTGGCCACGCCAGCACTGGTACCCCCTCCTGCGCAGTGTGTCACGGTTATCTCCATGGCACCTGCCTCAGACTCCTTCCCTGCTGTCTCAGCAGGAGAACCAGATTCTGCACCCTCAGCTTCTAGCACTGAACCTTGCAGCCTGGCTAATTACTTAATCTCT